>NC_092149.1:76464689-76507189 GCF_045791955.1 Oncorhynchus clarkii lewisi
GTAATGTGAATACTGACTGTTTTGTAGCTTCAATGAGGCTAACAGAGGTGTGAGAGTTTCTGAAGAGTTACTACTTCATTGCTGTATGTTTGGTCACGCTAACAGGTGACCAAACACCTGATAGGCTGCCGCCTCTACAATATATATATATTATTAAAACGGTTCAAAATGGAACCCCTCCCATCACAAAAAGGTTCTGGTTTGAGTCTTAACACAGATGTTCCTCGAATACCTTTTTCAGATTGGTTCCGCCAGTGTGGCAACCCAAAAGGTTCTTTACTGCGTAGATATTATACCTCTGTCCTTCTAGTCTTCTTATCTTACTGATTATTTCACTGAGACATGGGTCCTTTAGAGACAAAGTTGAGTAGCAATTCAACGGCTCAGACACGAGACGTATGTGGCAGGGTCTACAGACAATCACAGACTACAAAAAGAGGACCTGCCCTGTCCCGGACACCGACGTCTTGCTTCCAGACAAACTGAACACCTTCTTTGCCTGCTTTGAGGATAATACAGTGTCACCAACGTGGCCCTCTACTGTGGGCTCTCCTTGAGTAAGACATTTAACCCTCCTGTTGTGTTCGTTTCATGTTAATTAGTTCTGTGTTCCCGGTCCAAAATGACTGCCCCCAATATAGCTGATTATAAACTCAGAATAAACAGAAACGTCCCTTTTTCAGGACCCTGTCTTTCAAAGATCATTCGTAAAAATCCAAATAACTTCACAGATCTTCATTGTAAAGGGTTTAAACACTGTTTCCCATGCATGTTCAATGAACCATAAGCAATTAATGAACAAGCACCTGTGGAACGGTCGTTAAGACACAGTTATGAAAACTTAGGACACTAAAGAGGCCTTCCTATTGACTCTGAAAAACACCAAAAGAAAGCTGCCCAGGGTCCCTGTAAGAAAAAGCATAATTTATGGATTATTTTGACTACAACAAATACTCAGATGAAACATATTGGGCTATTTATCACAGACCACTTTGTGTCAAAGTTTAACAAGGACTCTCTCCTCCTCACGAGTGTCATGATCAAAGATATGATCAAGAGCCTCACGTACAGTATATTGTTTTGTCATTGTGCTGCCACAGAATTAATTGTGTGCAAGGCCTCAAAAACGCTTTATAGACCAGAGCTGCTAGAAAGGTTATATATATTATTAAAACAATGTTGTGATTGTTTGTGAGAATGCCAACAGGTGTGATTCCTGTGGGGCAAAGCTTCTATTGGGGAAAGGTTTTTGTTGGGTTTGCCATGGAAGCCCCCCAAAAAATGTAATTACTTCGCTACTACAGCCTATTTATTGCCTTACCTCCTCACGCCATTTGCACACACTGTATATAGACTTTCTTTTTTTCTATTGTGTTATTGACTGTACGCTTGTTTATTCTGTGTGTAACTTTGTGTTGTTGTTTGTGTCGCACTGCTTTGCTTGATCTTGTCCAGGTTGTAAATGAGAACTTGTTCTCAACTAGCCTACCTGGTTAAATAAAGGTGAAATAAAATGTTAAAAGAGGAGTGAGGTGTATGTGTGTGCTCAAACACACATGCATGTGGGGGTCTGGGAGAGGAAGTGTGTCCATCGGATGAATGGGCATGTGCCTGAACTCAATTTTATACACTAATTGTAGTCTCACCCATTAATGTCTAATGACTGGTCATTTTTGACTGGGAACACCACAGGTGTAAAAAAAGTTAAATAAAACACCCAAAATGTAATGGAAATCATCTAAGTATATTTTGTGTGTTAAAATGCCTTGTGTGGACAAAGTCATGAGAGAAAACTTGTAAATCGGTCCAATTTGACCTGAACACAGCAGGAGTAGCTAGAAGCACAAGCATTTCGCTACACCCGCAATAACATCTGCTAAACACGTGTATGAGTTGATTTGACCTCCCGTTTCCCCTCCTCTCTCCCCTCTCCCCTCTGCCCTCTCCCCTCTCCCCTCTCCCCTCTGCCTCTCCCCTCTCCCCTCTCCCTCTCCCCTCTCCCCTCTCCCCTCTGCCTCTCCCCTCTCCCCTCTCCCTCTCCCCTCTTCTCTCTCCTCTCTCCACTCTTCTCTCTCCCCTCTCCCCTCTCCCCTCTGCCTCTCCCCTCTCCCTCTCCCCTCTCCACTCTTCTCTCTCCCTCTCCCCTCTCCCCTCTCCCTCTCCCCTCTCCTCTCTCCACTCTTCTCTCTCCCTCTCCCTCTCCCCTCTGCCCAGTTCCCCGCAGGGGTGATGTGCTCATCAGAGCACTTTATTAGATACATGCACCATTACATCAATAATTGGTGGGAGGCTGAGGGAGTGACAGGGAATTAGCGTGTGTGTGTGTTTGTGCACGTGTGCTTGTTTAGAGAAAGAGGTAGAAAAGTGTGGACTATTAGGGTTGTGATTACTGGATACTGAGGGGATATTGATTTATAGGTTTTCTACTACAGTCGCACCATTCAGGCTCACAGTGACCCAGTTTCCTCAGCACCCATACATTTGCGATAATCCCCTAGGAAACTGGCTTTACTCTGCCTCTACTGCATTTGTAGAAGGAGCCAGGTAGCGACACAAAATGAAGCACTTAAACGTACATGCTGAATCATGTAGCTGCATTGTAAATCAGAGATATTTATTTCCCTTCTGACTACCCTTCCTGTTTCCCCCTATCCTTCCTTCACTCCCTCCTTCACTCCCTCCTTCCTTCACTCCCTCCTTCCACCTATCCTTCCTTCACTCCCTCCTTCCCTCTATCCTTCCTTCACTCCCTCCTTCCCTCTCTCCTTCCTTCACTCCCTCCTTCCCTCTCTCCTTCCTTCACTCCCTCCTTCCCTCTCTCCTTCCCTCCATCTCTCTGCGCTGAATGTTTTTTATATGGTGTGTAAATCACCCAATGATTCATTCTGCAGCTAATTGACTCAATCAACAGCAGTATGAAGAGAGCAGAGAGAGATGGACAGAAGATGAGAGGAAGAGATGGATAGAAGATGAGAGGAAGAGGGGAAGGAGAGATGGACAGAAGATGAGAGGAAGGAGAGATGGACAGAAGATGAGAGGAAGAGAGGAAGGAGAGATGGACAGAAGATGGGAGGAAGGAGAGATGGACAGAAGATGAGAGGAAGGAGAGATGGATATAAGATGAGAGGAAGAGAGGAAGGAGAGATGGACAGAAGATGAGAGGAAGAGAGGAGGGAGATATAGACAGAAGAAGAGAGGAAGAGATGGACAGAAGATGATAGGAAGAGAGGAGGGAGATATAGACAGAAGAAGAGAGGGATGAATAGTATAGAAATAGAGTGACGGGTGGAAGGGGTAGAAAATAAGAGAGGATAAAGAGAGAAATGCATTGCTGATATGAGTGAGGGAAGAGAGAAGAGAGATAATCCAGAAGTGTAATAAGAGAGAGACTAAAGGATTAGATGGAGCAACAGAGGGGAGAGAGAGAGAGAGAGAGAGAGACAGAGACAGAGGGGGAGACAGAGAGAGAGGTATAGAGACAGAGAGAGAGAGGTATAGAGACAGAGTCAGAGAGAGAGAGACAGAGAGAGAGTCAGAGAGAGACAGAGACAGAGGGGGAGACAGAGAGAGAGGTATAGAGACGGAGAGAGAGACAGAGAGCGAGGGAGAGAGACAGAGAGAGACAGAGAGAGATACAGAGACAAAGAGAGCGAGAGACAGACAGAGAGAGAGAGAGAGACGGCGAGAGAGAGACAGCAAGAGAGAGGCAGAGAGCGAGGCAAAGAGAGAGAGAGACAGGCAGAGAGAGAGAGAGACGGCGAGAGAGAGCGAGGCAAAGAGAGAGAAAGAGAGAGAGCGAGAGATGTAGATTAAGATAGAGAGAAGTCAAGGAGGACTGGTGTTCTGTGAATCCTTCCTCAACAAAATATTTGTGTTATCTCTTGTTATGATCTTTGGAGTCTAGAAAGTATCCCCCTTTCTCTTACTTCATCGTTCATCCCTTTCCCCCCTACCCTCTTTTTAAATGAGCATGCACTCATAGCTAACTACGTCACATCTCTCATTGTCTTGGGATATTAGAGAGCATCCCTTCCTTTCCCTCTCTTTATCTCTCTGTTTCTTATCTTCATCTTTATCTCTCTATTTTCTCTCTCTTTACAGTATGTGCACACTGTTAAAAGTGGTGTTCTTCATCTGAAGTGCTTTTACAGATTGGAATGATTGAAAATTACACGTTGGCTCATTCAAACTATTCAATTCAATTTGTCTGAAATCACATACATTTCAATTGAACAATGTGATTTTTTTATTTGAATAAAAGCTAAATTCCTTTCAACACCTCATGCACATGCACTTTGAATAGCTGTGGGGTCAATGTAGCAGTGGCAGCCTATCAGCAGAGTTAGAGGCATAATGGGGTCTTTCAGTATGTTATTTTTGCCCACCTGTCAGAGGGAATGTCATTCCAGATAATGTGGTCTATTGTATTCGTTATTCAAACTCAACCTTGAACACTGCCATGCCAGCATCTGCAATGATACTTGTCTAAGTGCATGTGACACTAAAGCGTCTGTCAAGATTTCTGTTTAGAAAAGGAAAAATAAGTTGACTGTTGAAAGAAATAGGTTCCAAGTTGAAATATACACCACCGGTCAAAAGTTTTAGAACACCTACATTCAATGTTTTTTCTTTATTTGAACTATTTTCTACTTTGTAGACTAATAGGGAAGACATTAAAACTATGAAATAACTATGAAATAACACATGGAATCATGTAGTAACCACAAAAGTGTTAAACAAATAAAAATATATTTTAGATTCTTCAAATGATATTTTTATTTATCTAGGCAAGTCAGTTAAGAACAAATTCTTACTTTCAATGACGGCCTAGGAACAGTGGGTTAACTGCCTGTTCAGGGGCAGAACGACAGATTGGTACCTTGTCAGCTTGAACTTGCAACCTTCCAGTTATTAGCCCAACGCTCTAACCACTAGGCTACCCTGCCACCCTTTAAATAGCCACCCTTTGCCTTGATGACAGCTTTGCACGCTCTTGGCATTCTCTCAACCAGCTTCATGAGGGAGTCACCTGGAATGCATTTCAATTAACAGGTGTGCCTTCTTAAAATTTAATTTGTGGTATTTCTTTCCTTCTTATTGCGTTTGAGCCAACAGAAGATAGCCCTAGTTGATAAAAGACCAAGTCCATATTATGGCAAGAACAGCTCAAATAAGCAAAGAGAAACGACAGTCCATCATTATTTTAAGACATGAAGGTCAGTCAATACGGAAAATCTCAAGAACTTTTATAGTTTCTTCAAGTGAAGTTGCAAAAACCATCAAGTGCTATGATGAAACTGTCTCTCATGAGGACAGGAAAGGAAGACCCAGAGTTACCTCTGCTGCAGAGGATAAGTTCATTAGAGTTACCAGCCTCAGAAATTGCAGCCCAAATGAATGCTTCACAGAGTTCAAGTAACAAAAACATCTCAGCATCAACTATTCAGAGGAAACAGTGTGAATCAGGCCTACATGGTTGAATTTCTGCAAAGAAACCACTTCTAAAGGACACCAATAATAAGAAGAGACTTGCTTGGGCCAAGAAGCACAAGCAATGCACATTAGACCGGTGAAAATCTGTCCTTTCATCTGATGAGTCCAAATTTGAGATTTTTGGTTCCAACCGCTGTGTCTTTGTGAGACGCGGTGTGGGTGAACAGATGATCTCTGCATGTGTATTTCCCACCATAAAGCATGGAGGAGGAGGTGTTATGGTGTGGGGGTGCTTTTCTGGTGACACTGTCTTTTAACTATTTTGATTTCAAGGCACACTTAACCAGCAAGGCTACCACAACATTCTGCAGCGATACGCCATCCCATCTGGTTTGAGCTTAGTGGGACTATCCTTTGTTTTTTAACAGGACAATGACCCAGCACACCTCCAGGCTGTGTAAGGGCTATTTTACCAAGAAGGAGAGTGATGGAGTGCTGCATCATATGACCTGGCCTCCACAATCTCCCAACCTCAACCAAATTGAGATGGTTTGGGATGAGTCGGACCGCAGAGTGAAGGAAAAGAAGCTAACAAGTGCTGAGCATATGTGGACTGTTGGAAAAGCATTCCAGGTGAAGCTGGTTGAGAGAATGCCAAGCATGTGCAAAGCTTTCATCAAGGCAAATGGTGGCTATTTGAAGATTCTCAAATATAAAATATAACTTTTTTGTGTTACTTCATGATTCCTTATGTGTTATTTCATAGTTTTGATGTATTCACTATTATTCTACATAGTAGAAAATAGTAAATATAAAGAAAAACCCTTGAATGAGTAGGTGTCCTAAAACTTTTGACCGGTAGTGTAGGTTTGGTAGTAATCAAATAACAATTGTCATTTAATCACACATTTTTTTTTCAATCTCATTTTAAAGTGTATGTGTATTTTTGCCTGTCTCATGTCTCTGTGAGTCAGTAAGTCCCTGTGCAGTATGGGTGTTTCAAGCATGTCCTTCAGGGTCTGCCAGTCACGATTTCATACACACTGAGAACGGAGAGATGAAGGGAAGGATGAAGGAGGGCAATGGTGGGAATGGGGGTGGAGGTCCTCATGTGAAGGGATCACTCCATGGATGGATAGATGGATGAATGGAAGTAGAAAGCAGTGGAGGGAGGGAGTGTGGTAGATTCATCCCAGAGGGCTACCTTCCTGTTAAACACAATCACAGCCCACTTACAGAAAGAGAGAGAAAGAGCGGATGGGGGTTAAGAGAGGAAGAGTTAAAGAAAGAAAGAGTTACTGAGAGGGAGAGAGAGAGAGAGAAAGAGAGAGTGCAGCAGCAATTGTAAGGTATTTCATTAGTCACCTTCACACTGTACATGTCGACATACCTGTACGCCAGGGTTTCCATGCCAACCACTCACGTGTTTTTTGTGTGTCTGTGTGCATGCCCACGTGTGTGTAGATCTCCCAGGAGAGGAATGACCATATTTTACCATCATTATCTTTCACACTAATTATATTGTGCGATTCCCCCTCTTCCTGATAGATTGGGGATGGAGTGACTGGTGGAGAGAAAGAGGGGGGAGAGAGACAGTTGTTTCAGAGCTTTATAGAGGTGTCATCAGGAGGTGATGAAGGTCAACTGGTTCAACACTTGCCTGGCAAACATTAAATTATCCAGTGTTTCACAACCATTGGTCCTTAGACTGATACTAGTATTGGGGATGGTGCTGAGCACAGATGCTTGTCTGAAGCCTATAGTCAATTATCATGGGTTAGTTTTAATGTTAGTAATTGTACTGTCACCCAGTGCTGTCAATGAGTTAGACTTCAGGCTATCCGTTGTTTAGGTTGATGGTATAGTGTCACGGTGTAACAGTGTGTAAGCAGGAGTTCACACACTGAACATGTCTGCTCTATCCTAGTGTCACAGGGGGGATCTGAACACCGAATCCAACTCATGTCTGCTCTATCCTAGTGTCACAGAGGGGATCTAAACACAGAGTCCAACTCATGTCTGCTACACCAGCCCAACATCAGTTGTAGGAAAGTGTGTCTAGCACAGCCGTGTTAGCTGAGTGTTACTGTGGCGTTGACATCTTAGTTTTCCTTTCTTCTATCCCAGCCCTCCGCCCTACTGCCAGCTCTCCTAGTCGTCCCCGGGGTAGTGTCAGATAAGACCAAACCCTTCGCAGCACTCTTCCTCTGCTCCTTGCTCTCCCAGAGACACCACCCTAGGAGGGAGGACGGGAGCCACAGCTCAGAGAGAGACAGGACACAAAGGAGAGATAATAAAATAAGCACCATTCCAAATCCAGCACAGCTACGTACACTCACAAGAAAAGGGTATGCTTAGGGTACAGTATTGTTTTCTGGGGTACACAAATATCAAAATACATATAATATACCTTCAGTGGTACGTATAATCTCACATGGTACGGTTCAGGAAATTTACAGTGGCTTGCGAAAGTATTCACCCCCTTGGCATTTTTCCTATTTTGTTGCCTTACAACCTGGAATTAAAATATATTTTTTTAAGGGTTTGTATCATTTCATTTAAACAACATGCCTACCACTTTGGAGATGAAAAATATTTTTTATTGTGAAATAAACAAAAAATAAGACAAAAAAACAGAAAACTTGAGCTTGTATAACTATTCACCCCCCCAAAGTCAATACTTTGTAGAGCCACCTTTTGAAGCAATTACAGCTGCAAGTCTCTTGGGGTATGTCTCTATAAGCTTGGCACATCTAGCCACAGGGATTTTTTCCCAATATTCAAGGCAAAACTGCTGCAGTTCCTTCAAGTTGGATGGGTTCTGCTGGTGTACAGCAATCTTTAAGTCATACCACAGATTCTCAATTGGATTGTGGTCTGGGTTTTGACTCGGCCATTCCAAGACATTTAAACGTTTCCCCTTAAACCACTCGAGTGTTGCTTTAGCAGTATGCTTACGGTCGTTGTCCTGCTGGAAACTGAACCTCAGTCCCAGTCTCAAATCTCTGGGAGACTGAAACAGGTTTCCCTCAAGGATTTCCCTGTATTTGGCGCCATCCATCATTCCTTCAATTCTGACCAGTTTCCCGGTCCCTGCCGATGAGAAATTTGTTCTCGGATGGTGTTCTCGGGCTGATGGGAGGTGTTGGGTTTGCGCCAGACATAGTGTTTTCCTTGGTGGCGAAAAAACTCAATTTTAGTCTCATCTGACCAGAGTACCATCTTCCATAAGTTTGGGGAGTATCCCACATGCCTTTTGGTCAACATCAAATGTTTTTTCGCTTATTTTTTTCTTTAAGCAATGGCTTTTTTCTGGCCACTCTTCCGTAAAGCCCAGCTCTGTGGAGTGTACGGTTTAAAGTGGTCCTATGGACAGATACCCCAATCTCCACTGAGGAGCTTCTGTGATTAATGCCCTCCTTGCCTGGTCTGTGAGCTTTGGTGGGCAGCCCTCTCTTGGCAGGTTTGTTTTCTTTCCATTTCTTAATAATGGATTTAATGGTGCTCCGTGGGATGTTCAAAGTTTCTGATATTTTTTTATAACCCAACCCTGATCTGTACATCTCCAGAACTTTTCCTCTGACCTGTTTGGAGAGCCCCTTGGTCTTCATGGTGCCGCTTGCTTGGTGGTGCCTCTTGCATAGTGGTGTTACAGACTCTGGGGCCTATCAGAACAATTGTATATATACTGAGATCATGTGACAGATCATGTGACACTTAGATTGCACACAGGTGGACTTTATTTAACTAATTATGTGACTTCTGAATGTAATTGTTTGCACCAGATCTTGTTTAGGAGCTTCATAGCAAAGGGGGGAATACATACTGTATGCACGCTCCCCTTTTCAGTTTCTTATTTTTGTGAATTTTTTGAAACAAGTCATTTTTTCCATTTCAATTCATCAATTTGTCAGTTACATGAAATCCAAATGAAAATCTATTTAAATTACAGGTTGTAATGCAACAAAATAGGAAAAATGCCAAGGGGGATGAATGCTTTTGCAAGGCACTGTAGGATACACGTGCAGATAATCTAGAATTATGGAAAATATTATAACTAATATTTTGAATATAAAGGTACACTCATCACACACTCTCAAAAACCGTGCCCATCATTATCATATGTGACAGTTCTGCTCAATTCAGTCTTGAGTAACAACATTTGAAATGGTGTTTTCTACATTGGATAAAAATACAGATTCAGAACTTGGAAAATTGCATATCGTACACTACAGTTGATGAACAGCGGGAAAGTAATTCTGCTTTGAAAGTTGATCAAGTTGTAGCCTCACTTGAGAAAATGGCCTTTGAATATTTTGGTACCTACTGGAGAACCCTTTGTTGCATACACCCATTCAACATCGTTCACACCCTCTTAAGCTTTAGCCCCACCCATCTCTTTAAGGCTTGATTGTAGAATTCTGCCCTAATAACAGCAGTCAACACCCAAGCTAACTGGCTAACATTGGCTAGCTTGCTAGCTACTTCCATACACAAATGACAGAACAGCTCACTGACCATTTTACTCGCCCTAGCAGAGATGGTTAGGCTGTTTTAAGGTTATCTAGAGCGTTGGTGACTGCAACTGTGCTGATGGCAAAAATGTACACTTTTTTGCCAACGTTTACTGAAACTGGCCATATTCAACGGGTGTTGAGTGTTTGTAAATTTGTCATTTATTCTGCACTCTGGCACATTCAGACAAGAGTGCTCTGAAATTGGAGTAGATAGCCAGAGCGAATTTACTAGCTACATCTATTAACAGTTGTTGCAGTGACATTCTATTGAAATGGTTACTTGCATAGTGGAGTCTTTTGTTAAAACATGTAGCTAGCTATCTAGGTAAACAGTAAACAATGATCCCAACTCATGACGTTACTACCTTGCATGAATGTGCAGGTAGCTAACCAACCAGGTTCAATGTTTCCTAGCTTACATTAGCCTATAACTAGCAAACCAAATGAGATACGAGTAATATTACTACACAGATAATACACATATGGGACTCCCAATCACAGCTGGTTGTGAAACAGCCTGGAATCAAAACAGGGTCTGTAGTGACACCTCTAGCACTGAGATGCAGTGCATTAGACCACTGCGCCATTCGGGAGACCAAGTTAGCTAGCTGATCTACAGTAACAACAGCCGTCAAGCACCCAAGCTAACTGGCTAACGTTGGCTAGCTTGCTAGCTACTTCCAGACACAAATTACCATTTTACTCGCCCTATTGAAATGGATACTTGCATAGTTCTGCTAGCGGAACCCCTCGACAACATTCCGCTGAAAAGGCAGCGTGCAAAATTCAAAAATATTTTTTTGAAATATGTAACTTTCACACATTAACAAGTCCAATAGAGCAAATGAAATATAAACATCTTGTTATTCTACCCATCATGTCCGATTTCAAAAATGCTTTACAGCGAAAGCACAACATATGATTATGTTAGGTCATAGCCAAGTCAAAAAAACACACAGCCATTTTTCCAGCCAAAGATAGGAGTCACAAAAAGCAGAAATATAGATAAAATGAATCACTAACCTTTGATGATCTTCATCAGATGACACTCATAGGACATCATGTGACACAATACATGCAGGTTTTGTTCGATAATGTGCATATTTATATTAAAAAATCTCAGTTTACATTGGCGCGTTACGTGCAGTAATGTTTTGATTCCAAAACAGCCGGTGATTTTGCAGAAATACTCATAAACATTGATAAAAGATACAACTGTTATTCTGAGAATTAAATATTGACTTCTCCTTAATGCAACCGCTGTGTCAGATTTCTTTTTTAAAAATCAGGAAAAAGCATAATCTGAGAACAGCGCTCAGAGCCCAATCCAGCCAGAGAAATATCAAATATCAAATATCAAAATTATCAGAGTCAACAGAAGTTAGAAATAACACTATAAATATTCACTTACCTTTGACGATCTTCATCAGAAGGCACTCCCGGGAATCCCAGTTTGACAATAAATGACTGATTTGTTTCATAAAGTCCATCATTTATGTCCAAATATCCACTTGATGTTAGCGTGTTCAGCCCAGTAATCCATCTTCGTGAGGCGCAAGCACTTCGTCCAGACAAAAACTCGAAATATTCTGTTACAGGTCGTAGAAACAAGTCAAACAATGTATGGAATCAATCTTTAGGATGTTTTTAACATAAAACATCAATAATGTTCCAACCGGAGAATTCCTATGTCTGAAGAAAAGCATTGGAACGAGAGCTAACTCTGTCGGGAGCGCGCGTCACGAGCCTGAGACACTCTGCCAGACCACTGACTCAAACAGGTCTCATGAGCCCCTCCTTTATAGTAGAATCCTCAAACCAGTTTCTAAAGACGGTTGACATCTAGTGGAAGCCGTAGGAAGAGCAACTTGACTCCATAGACACTGTGTATTCGGTAGGCCAAGCTTTGAAAAACTACAAACCTCAGATATCCCACTTCCTGGTTGGAATTTTCTCAGGTTTTTGCCTGCCATATGAGTTCTGTTATACTCACAGACATCATTAAAGCAGTTTTAGAAACTTCAGAGTGTTTTCCATTCCAATACCAATAATAACATGCATATATTAGCATCTGGGACAGAGTAGGAGGCAGTTCACTCTGGGCAAGCTATTCATTCAGAAGTGAAAATCCCAAAAAGGCTACGACATGTAGCTAGCTAGCTCAACTCTGAACCATAATCCCAACACATGACGTTACTACCTTGCATTAATCTGTAGGTAGCTAACCAACCAGGTTCAATATAAAGTCCATGCAACCTAGTATGTGACTTGTTAAGCACATTTTTACTCCTGAACTTATATTACTAATTTAGGCTTGCCATAACCAAAGGGTTTGAATACTTATTGACTGAAGACATTTCAGATTTTAATTGTAATTCATTTGTAAAAATGTCAAAAACATGATTCCACTTTGACATTATAGGGTATTGTGTGTAGGCCGCTGATAAAAAAAATCTATGTTTAATAAATGTGAAATACAGGCTGTAACACAACTGAATGTGGACAAAGTCAATCCTGTGAATACTTTCTGAAGGCTCTCTAAATAACATTATTCTAAACTAATACAATCTCTTAGTGGACTTAATGCACCTGCTACTGAGATAGTTGTTGCAGTTTAGATGGTTTAGGTAGTCTCATTTCAACAATTAAAATATAATTGGCAGTCATTTTAAATGCAGGTTATGGGTGATTAATAAAAGTAAAACTAATTGTATATCCCAACTCTGTCTGGATAACAATAGGAATTGTATATCCCAACTCTGTCTGGATAACAATAGAAATTGTATATCCCAACTCTGTCTGGATAACAATAGAAATTGTATATCCCAACTCTGTCTGGATAACAATAGAAATTGTATATCCCAACTCTGTCTGGATAACAATAGAAATTGTATATCCCAACTCTGTCTGGATAACAATAGAAATTGTATATCCCAACTCTGTCTGGATAACAATAGGAATTGTATATCCCAACTCTGTCTGGATAACAATATAAATTGTATATCCCAACTCTGTCTGGATAACAATAGGAATTGTATTTCCTAACTCTGTCTGGATAACAATAGAAATTGTATATCCCAACTCTGTCTGGATTCCAATAGGAATTGCATTTCACTTTGCAAGCCAGCAAGTTCGTTCAAAAGTTTGGGATCACTTAGAAATGTCCTTGTTTTTGAAAGAAAAGCAATTTTTTTGTCCATTAAAATAACATCAAATTGATCAGAAATACAGTGTAGACATTTTTAATGTTGTAAATGCAATTCAACGGCTCAGGCACAACAGGTATGTGGCAGGGTCTACAGTCAATCAAGGATTACAAAAAGAAAACCAGCCCCGTCGCGGACCAGGATGTCTTGCTCCCAGACAGACTAAACAACTTCTTTGCTCGCTTTGAGGACAATACAGTGCCACTGACACGGCCCGCTACCAAAACCTGTGGACTCTCCTTCACTGCAGCCGACGTGAGTAAAACAATTAAACGTGTAAATCCTCGCAAGGCTGCAGGCCCCAGACGGCATCCCCAACCGCGTCCTCAGAGCATGCGCAGACCAGCTGGCTGGTGTGTTTACGGACATATTCAATCAATCCTTATCCCAGTCTGCTGTTCCCACATGCTTCAAGAGGGCCACCCTGCAAACTTCCTGTTCCCAAGAAAGCTAAACGACTACCGTCCTGTAGCACTCACTTCCATCATCATGAGGTGCTTTGAGAGACAAGTCAAGGACCATATCACCTCCTCCCTACATGACACCCTAGACCCACTCCAATTTGCTTACCGCCCCAATAGGTCCACAGACTACGCAATCGCAACCACACTGCACACTGCCCTAACCCATCTGGACAAGAGGAATACCTATGTGAGAATGCTGTTCATCGACTACAGTTCAGCATTTAACACCATATTACCCTCCAAACTCATCACCAAGCTCGAGACCCTGGGTCTCGAACCCCGCCCTGTGCAACTGGGTACTGGACTTCCTGACGGGCCGCCCCCAGGTGGTGAGGGTAGGTAACAACATCTCCACCCCGCTGATCCGCAACACTGGTGCCCCACAAGGGTGCGTTCTGAGCCCTGTACTCCCTGTACTCCCTGTTTACCCACGACTGCGTGGCCATGCACGTCTCCAACTCAATCATCAAGTTTGCAGACAACACTACAATGGTCAAAAGATGCATTTTTGATTGGAGACCCTATAAAAAGACATTTGTACCTTTTCCAAATATTTGCTTTTGTACCTGTACCACCTTGTCCTCTAAGGCTCTTTTAAGGTACGAACTGCAAAGCTACAATTATGTACCTTGAAGTGTACAACTACAGTGAGAAGCGCAGATAATTGAGAGAGAAAGAGAGAGAGTAGAGATAGGACTAAGTACAGACAGAGTGAGCATAGCCTTGCTATTGAGAAAGGCCGCCATAGGCAGACCTGACTCTCAAGATAGACAGGCCATGTGCACACAAAATGAGGTGAAAACTGAGCTGCACTTCCTAACCTCCTGCCAGATGTATGACCATATCAGAGACACATATTTCCCTCAGATTACACAGACCCACAAAGAATTCTAAAACAAATCCAATGTCGATTATCTCCCATCTATTGGGTGAAATACAGTTTGCCCTCACAGCAGCAAGATTTGTGACCTTTCGCCACAAGAAAAGGGCAACCAGTGAAGAACAAACACCATTGTAAATACAACCCATATTTATATTTATTTATTTTCCCTTTTGCACTTTAACTATTTACACATCATTACACCACTGTATATAGACATAATATGACATTATAAATGTCTTTGTTCTTTTGGAACTTGTGTAATATTTACTCTATTACTTACTGTTCATTTTTTATGGTTTATTTAACTTTTGTTTATTATCTTTTTCACTTGCTTTGGTAATGTAAACATATGATTCCCATGCCAATAGAGCCCTTTGAATTGAATTGATAGGAGAGTAAACAGAGGGGTAGAGAAAGTTAAAAGAAAGTTCATGTTAAGCATGAACCAGGAAACTCTCTTCCTTAGCATGGTAGCATGCACAAGGCCAGAGCGTTTGATTGCAGTAAACACACACATTTTAAATACTTTATTTTAATTCACAAATCACATTACCGTCGAGAAGGATATATGGACAGAAAGCACCTTCTTCTCCACCCAGCAAGCCAACCCATGACAGCTGACACAGAGCAGTACCTCACTAGCTGCTTTGTCTTTGTTTTATGCAGGCCTGCATTCCGAAGGCCAGGCACTGATGTACATGGCCGAGACTCCCAAATATCAGCACTACTGATACACACACACACTCTGTTAACCTTTACCATTTCCTGAGTTTTATCATCAGTTAGGTTTGTAGTTGGCTGGTTTGTAGTTGGTGGGGAGGGAGAGAGAGAGGCAGACATTTCCATATTGAGATTAGTGAAAGCAGCTTGACCTCAGTGAGAAGACATTATTGGCTTAGACAGACAGAGTTGATGTAAAAGATGAGTCAATTTCCTGCCTGGCTTACTGCTGTTTGATTGACACATCCGCGTTTGTGGACGGGGAAGGGGTGATGAGAGAGGGATAGAGAGTAAAAGGAGGGTAGAGGAAGAGGGACAGTTGTTAGATCCACGTTTGTGGACAGGGAGGGGGGTGATGAGAGAGGGATAGAGAGTAAAAGGAGGGTAGAGAATGAGGGACAGTTGTTAGCATGAACCAGGAAGCTACATCACAAATGTCTTCCTTTAGCATTCAACCCGGTGTCCAAAAACTTGATCCCTGTTGAGGTTGTGGGTCTTCCAGCAGGACAACAACCACAAACACTCATGGAAAATCACTCTGGAATGGATCAAGAAGAAGCGCTGGACTGTTCTGTAGTGGCCAGCGAAGGGTACAGATCTGAACCACATCAATAACCTATGGTGAGAGCTGAAAACAGCAGTTGGTGGAGGGCGTCATGTAAAAATCTTCCCAGTGTGAAATAGTTCCCAATCGTTCTGATTGTGACATCATGCTGTACAATTTGTCAGAGTGTGAAAATGTTCCCAGTTCAATAATTGCACGTGTATCTCTTTATGTGGATGGTTGAGCTCGGCAGAAGTTTTCTTCACATATCTGATAATCAATGGTGGCCAGGAGTACTGACACTGACCAATCAGAAGCTTGTTGAGGCGTGAGGTCAGCATATAAACACCCGGACGCTCAAACTCGCGCAACGTATTTTTCAAGAAATAAGAAATTATTTAAGAAAAGTGCAAGGGTGCCAATATATCTGGCCACAACTCTAGATGGCTGAAACTCTAACCTGAGTTTTATCATCAGTTAGGTTTGTTGTTGGCTGGTTTGCAATTGGGGAGGGAGAGAGAGAGGCAGACATTTCCATATTGAGATTAGTGAAAGCAGCTTGACCTCAGTGAGAAGACATTATTGGCTTAGACAGACAGAGTTGATGTAAAAGATGAGTCAATTTCCTGCCTGGCTTACTGCTGTTTGATTGACACATCCACATGTGTGTGGACGGGGAAGGGGGTGATGAGAGAGAGAGAGGGGGGGGTACAGTCCAGATATCTATACTGTAGACTTCTACTCTATGATAGCAGCCAGCTCCCAAACTCTCTCTGTAACCACGTCCACTCTGTGTGTGCAGCTCTGCTCGCATCTCTGCTTGACTGACTGTTCTGCCTCCCCTCATGAATCTGTGTTTAGTTCTGCACTGGAGAGGACAGAGGAAATGGTCAAGAGAGAAGGAGATGGAGAATATGGCTGCTATGACATGAAGAGGGGAGAGAGGGATAGGATGAGGTAGTGAGTAAATTAAGGGAGGATGGAAGAAGGAGAGAAGGGAGGGAGATTGGAAATATGGTTGGGTTTGAATGGAGAAGGGGAAAGAGAGAGAGAGTGTGAGAGAGAGAGTGGATAACACAGAAACAGAATGGAAAGGGGAAGATGGAGAGAGAGAGGAAGACAGGGAGAGAGGGACGAAGAGAGAGAGTGAGAGAGAGAGAGAGAGAGAGAGAGAGAGAGAGAGAGAGAGAGAGGGACGAAGAGAGAGAGAGAGAGAGGAAGACAGGGAGAGAGGGACGAAGAGAGAGAGAGAGAGAGAGAGAGAGAGAGAGAGAGAGAGAGAGAGAGAGAGGGACGAAGAGAGAGAGAGAGAGAGGAAGACAGGGAGAGAGGGACGAAGAGAGAGAGAGAGAGAGAGAGAGAGAGAGAGAGAGAGAGAGAAAAAGGAACCGTGCTGTTTATCTTTAACAGGATTATTTTTCTGCTCTGCTCTCCTTTTATTTATTTGAATTCATATTTATTCATATGTAGTGTCTGTGTGTGTCTGTGTGTGTATGAGTGTGTATGAGTGTGTATGTGTGTGTGTGTGTGTGTGTGTGTGTGTGTGTGTCTGTGTGTGTGTGTGTGTGTGTGTATGAGTGTGCGCGCCTATGTGCCTATATGCCTATATACAGTGTGTGCCAGTGTAAACCCAATGCAGACCACCCTGTAGGACTGTAACAATCCCTCCAGGATTCCGCGATGCTGCGATCACTATTCTATTAGCAAATTCAACAATTGCCCACATATTGTCCAACCAACGCTCTATTTTCGCATAAAACAGTAAAATTATCGCAATTTTATTGAATAAAGTACCAAAGGAGTGCTCGTAATTTCAACCAATCACCGCACATTTACCACATAATATGGTTCAAACAAGCCACACGTAAACAAACTTTTCTCTCGCCATCGCATTTTTGCAACAACTTGATCAAAATCATCCCATATTGCCTTGCAAAATCAAGCATTTTTTCCCAGAAATATCACAAATACTCCGTGCGAAGTCCTGGTCAAAATGTGAAGGTTGTGTGCATTCTTGAACTTTGTGGAGTGTATGATATTTTTTATTTAACTAGGCAGGTCAGTTAATTAAGTAATTAAGTACAAATTCTTATTTACAATGACAGCCTAGGACGACACAACAGTGGTAGGCTTGATTACCAACAACGATGAGACGGCCTACAGGGAGGAGGTGAGGGCCCTCGGAGTGTGGTGTCAGGAAAACAACCTCACACTCAACGTCAACAAAACTAAGGAGATGATTGTGGACTTCAGGAAACAGCAGAGGGAACACCCCCCTATCCACATCGATGGAACAGTAGTGGAGAGGGTAGCAAGTTTTAAGTTCCTCGGCATACACATCACAGACAAACTGAATTGGTCCACTCACACAGACAGCATCGTGAAGAAGGCGCAGCAGCGCCTCTTCAACCTCAGGAGGCTGAAGAAATTTGGCTTGTCACCAAAAGCACTCACAAACTTCTACAGATGCACAATCGAGAGCATCCTGGCGGGCTGTATCACCGCCTGGTATGGCAACTGCACCGCCCTCAACCGTAAGGCTCTCCAGAGGGTAGTGAGGTCTGCACAACGCATCACCGGGGGCAAACTACCTGCCCTCCAGGACACCTACACCACCCGATGTCACAGGAAGGCCATAAAGATCATCAAGGACATCAACCACCCGAGCCACTGCCTGTTCACCCCGCTATCATCCAGAAGGCGAGGTCAGTACAGGTGCATCAAAGCTGGGACCGAGAGACTGAAAAACAGCTTCTATCTCAAGGCCATCAGACTGTTAAACAGCCACCACTAACACTGAGTGGCTGCTGCCAACACACTGACACTGACTCAACTCCAGCCACTTTAATAATGGGAATTGATGGGAAAGGATGTAAATATATCACTAGCCACTTTAAACAATGCTACCTTATATAAATGTTACTTACCTTCATTATTCATCTCATATGCATACGTATATACTGTACTCTATATCATCGACGGTATCCTTATGTAATACATGTATCACTAGCCACTTTATACTATACTATGCCACTTTGTTTACATACTCATCTCATTTGTACATACTGTACCCGATACCATCTACTGTATCTTGCCTATGCTGCTCTGTACCATCTCTCATTCATATATCCTTATGTACATATTCTTTATCCCCTTACACTGTGTACAAGACAGTAGTTTTGGAATTGTTAGTTAGATTACTTGTTATTACTGCATTGTCGGAACTAGAAGCACAAGCATTTCGCTACACTCGCATTAACATCTGCTAACCATGTGTATGTGACAAATAAAATTTGATTTGATTTGAATAGTGGGTTAACTGCCTTGTTCAGTGGCAGATCGACAGATTTTTACCTTTAGGTTATTGGCCCAACTCTCTAACCACTAGGCTACCTGCCGCCCCAGATAAACTAACCCCTCATTGGGAGCCTTAGAGACAGCTGTGTGGTGGCTATACTACTCTGTGTTTCTCTGGGTAGACAGCTGTGTGGAGCGGCCTCCTGGTCTGACTTTGGAGGCGTGCACACCACCCACCGCTTCTGAGTATATTACTCGCCAATGCCCAGTCTCTAGGTAACAAGGTAGACGAAATTAGGGCAAGGTTTCTTTCCAGAGAGACATCAGGGATTGTAACATACTCTGTTTCACGGAAACATGGATCTCTTGGCGTACGTTTTCGGAGTCAGTACAGCCACCGGGATTCTTAATGCGTCGCACCGACAGAAATAAACATCTCTCTGGGAAGAAGAAGGGCGGTGGTACAGTGCCTTGCGAAAGTATTCGGCCCCCTTGAACTTTGCGACCTTTTGCCACATTTCAGGCTTCAAACATAAAGATATAAAACTGTATTTTTTTGTGAAGAATCAACCACAAGTGGGACACAATCATGAAGTGGAACGACATTTATTGGATATTTCAAACTTTCTTAACAAATCAAAAACTGAAAAATTGGGCGTGCAAAATTATTCAGCCCCTTTACTTTCAGTGCAGCAAACTCTCTCCAGAAGTTCAGTGAGGATCTCTGAATGATCCAATGTTGACCTAAATGACTAATGATGATAAATACAATCCACCTGTGTGTAATCAAGTCTCCGTATAAATGCACCTGCACTGTGATAGTCTCAGAGGTCCGTTAAAAGCGCAGAGAGCATCATGAAGAACAAGGAACACACCAGGCAGGTCCGAGATACTGTTGTGAAGAAGTTTAAAGCCAGATTTGGATACAAAAATATTTCCCAAGCTTTAAACATCCCAAGGAGCACTGTGCAAGCGATAATATTGAAATGGAAGGAGTATCAGACCACTGCAAATCTACCAAGACCTGGCCGTCCCTCTAAACTTTCAGCTCATACAAGGAGAAGACTAATCAGAGATGCAGCCAAGAGGCCCATGATCACTCTGGATGAACTGCAGAGATCTACAGCTGAGGTGGGAGACTCTGTCCATAGGACAACAATCAGTCGTATATTGCACAAATCTGGCCTTTATGGAAGAGTGGCAAGAAGAAAGCCATTTCTTAAAGATATCCATAAAAAGTGTTGTTTAAAGTTTGCCACAAGCCACCTGGGAGACACACCAAACATGTGGAAGAAGGTGCTCTGGTCAGATGAAACCAAAATGGAACTTTTTGGCAACAATGCAAAACGTTATGTTTGGCGTAAAAGCAACACAGCTCATCACTCTGAACACACCATCCCCACTGTCAAACATGGTGGTGGCAGCATCATGGTTTGGGCCTGCTTTTCTTCAGCAGGGACAGGGAAGATGGTTAAAATTGATGGGAAGATGGATGGAGCCAAATACAGGACCATTCTGGAAGAAAACCTGATGGAGTCTGCAAAAGACCTGAGACTGGGACGGAGATTTGTCTTCCAACAAGACAACGATCCAAAACATAAAGCAAAATCTACAATGGAATGGTTCAAAAATAAACATATCCAGGTGTTAGAATGGCCAAGTCAAAGTCCAGACCTGAATCCAATCGAGAATCTGTGGAAAGAACTGAAAACTGCTGTTCACAAATGCTCTCCATCCAACCTCACTGAGCTCGAGCTGTTTTGCAAGGAGGAATGGGAAAATATTTCAGTCTCTCGATGTGCAAAACTGATAGAGACATACCCCAAGCGACTTACAGCTGTAATCGCAGCAAAAGGTGGCGCTACAAAGTATTAACTTAAGGGGGCTGAATAATTTTGCACGCCCAATTTTTCAGTTTTTGATTTGTTAAAAAAGTTTGAAATATCCAATAAATGTCGTTCCACTTCATGATTGTGTCCCACTTGTTGTTGATTCTTCACAAAAAAATACAGTTTTATATCTTTATGTTTGAAGCCTGAAATATGGCAAAAAGGTTGCAAAGTTCAAGGGGGCCGAATACTTTCGCAAGGCACTGTATATGCTTCATGATTAACGACTCATGGTGTAATCTTAACAACATACAGGAACTCAAGTCATTTTGTTCATCTGACCTAGAATTCATTTCAATCAAATGCCGACCATATTATCTCCCAAGAGAATTCTCGTCGGTTATTGTCATAACCGTGTACAGTGGGGCAAAAAAGTATTTAGTCAGCCACCAATTGTGCAAGTTCTCCCACTTAAAAAGATGAGAGAGGCTTTTCATCATAGGTACACTTCAACTATGACAGACAAAATGAGAAAAAAAAATCCAGAAAATCACATTGTAGTATTTTTAATGAATTTATTTACAAATTATGGTGGAAAATAAGTATTTGGTCACCTACAAACAAGCAAGATGTCTGGCTCTCACAGACTTGTAACTTCTTCTTTAAGAGGCTTCAACAAAACAAAGGAGATGATCATGGACTTCAGGAAACAGCAAAGGGAGCACCCCCCTATCCACATTGATGGGACAGCTGTGGAGAAGGTGGAACGTTTTAAGTTCCTCGGCGTGCACATCACGGACAAACTGAAATTGTCCACTCACACAGACGGTGTCGTGAAGTCAACCTCAGGAGGCTGAAGAAATGTGGCTTGTCACCTAAAACCCTCACAAACCTTTGCAGAATTGCACAATTGAGAGCATCCTGTCGGGCTGTATCATCAACTGGTACAGCATCTGCACCACCCTCAACCGCAGGGCTCTCCAGGGGGTGGTGCAGTCTGCACAACATATCACCGGCTGCAAACTATTTGCCCTCCAGGACACTTACAGCACCCGATGTCACAGGAAGGCCAAAAAGATCATCAAGGACAATAACCACCCGAGCCACTGCCTGTTCACCCAGCTACCATCCACAAGGCGAGGTCAGTACAGGTGCATCAAAGCTAGGACCGAGAGACTGAAAAACAGCTTCTATCTCAAGGCCATCAGACTGTTAAACAGCCATCACTAATACAGGCTGCTGCCTACATACAGACTTGAAATCATTGACCACTTTAATAAATGGGTCACTAGTCACTTTAATAATAATTAATAATGCCTCTTTATTAATGTTTACATGTCTTGCATTACTTATCTCTTATCACATCTATTGCATCTTGCCTATGCCGCTCGGTCATCACTCATCCATATATTTATATATATATATATGTATATATTCTTATTCCATCCCTTTACTTAGATTTGTATGTATTAGGTAGTTGTTGTGGAATTGTTAGATTACTTGTTAGATATTACTGCACTATCGGAACTAGAATCACAAGCAATTCGCTACACTCGCAATAGCATCTGCTAACCACATGTATATGACCAATACAATTTGATTTGATTTGGATTTGGTTGCTGTACTACTCTGTGTTTCTCTGGGTAGATAGCTGTGTGGAGTGGCCTCCTGGTCAGACTTTGGAGGCGTGCACACCACCCACCGCTTCCGAGTATATTACTCGCCAATGCCCAGTCTCTAGATAACAAGGTAGATGAAATTAGGGCAAGGTTGCTTTCCAGAGAGACATCAGGGATTGTAACATACTATTTTTCATGGAAACATGGCTCTCTTGGGTAGATAGTCAGATGTGAGGTGGCTATACTACTCTGTGTTTCTCTGGGTATTCTTATTCCACTGTTATAGATCAGAGTTAGGACTCTCCGATGATTCAACCTATGATCGATTCCAGCCTCACGGCCACTGTGAGAGGACTAAGGGCTGAGGGCTGAGGGCTCACGGCTGGGGGCCGAAGGCTAGGGGTTTAAGACTGGGGACTGATGGCTGGGGGCTGGGACTGAGCGCTGGGGACTGAGGGCTGAGGGACAAGCCCAAGGCTTGTGGAGCAGCAGGTCTATAATGTAACAGACAGACAACATACATTGCGCAGACGTACTCAGCGTCCTCTGGTAGTACATATTGATTGGCTGTAGTGCAGTCTCACATGTGTAAGAATGTGTAAGAATATTTCAAGATAGACGCAGAGAACTAGAGATCAATGGAACTAGTAATTTCTCTGTAATGGGGAACTGAAGATTAATGGGTCAGGGACATGGGTTGTTTTTCAGTTCAACATCTGTTTAGAATCTGTGTAGGGGTTCCAGTCTGGCAATCGTAGCTACACGTGGCAAGTTCTTATTTGTCCAAATTGACTGTACATTAAGACTAAAACTTAATACTTGGTATTTGGCCATTGGCCCAATTTTACTGCAAGGAATTCTAATTGTGTCACGTTCTGACCTTAGTTCCTTTGTTATGTCTTTGTTTTAGGTTGGTCAGGGCGTGAGTTGGGGTGGGTAGTCTATGTTCTTTTGTGTTTGGCCTAGTATGGTTCTCAATCAGAGGCAGGTGTCGTTCGTTGTCTCTGATTGAGAATCATACTTAGGTAGCCTTTTCCCACCTGTGTTTTGTGGGTGATTATTTTCTGTTTAGTGTGTTTTGCACGTGACAGAGCTGTTTTGTTTTTTTCACGTTGTTATTTGTATTTCAGTGTTCAGTAATAAAACATAATGAACACCTACCACACTGTGCATTGGTCCGATATTTCATACTCGTCGTCAGACGACGAAGACTACCGTTACAAATTGGTTAACCACAAGCTAGGTTTTGTTATAAACTACATCCTGTATCTTTGTTAAGTGCAGAAAAACAACGAGAACAGGGGAGAATTAACGTCTACCATCCACTTTCCAGTATAATTACTATGATTTGTTCTCTTTTAATACATATGTTTTTTCTCTCCCTGATTTGCTTTGGGGCCTGTGTTATTGAAGAATAACATCAACTGCTAACACATGATAACAGCTGGAACTGGTGTTTGTGTCTGCCTGTGTTGCACTAGGTTTCTGGTTGGGGGTGGGGTCGGGGGGGTTTGTGTTCAATTAACCCCTTAGTTCCCTAACTCGGGTCACATGTGGACTAGTGGTCCAAGCCCATGGAGGGTTCAGTCGATAAACAGAGGCTAGATGGTGCCACTATTGTATACGTCACAGACTCCCTGAGATATTCATATTGACATACTCTGAACACACACACACACACACACACACATTGACCCAGGGTGTATTACTGGTGAGCTGGTGCACAGCTGTGCTTCATCCTCACAGACGTTGAGGGCATATGCCATATTGTAGAAAGTAAAGTGTGTGCCCAAGTGTGTTTGTGTCTATGTGTTTGCGTGTGTGTTTGCCTGTGCATGTGTGTATACACTTACGTGTGTGTGAATGCGTTCAATGCCAGATGCTTCCTGTGTACGGTATGTGCTCCAGAGCAAGTGAAGTGTCCAGCCATTAGACTAGTATTGCCATATGTCTAGTGGGGCGCTCGGGGCACCACAATGCAATTAGACTCCGCTATCAAATATTTATTTTCTCAGCTGCATCTCCTGTGCTCAAGAGAAGAAAGACTATTCACCATGCGCTTCCAAATGAAAATAGTATACAAAGTAAATACTTAACAGAGCTGATCTAGAATTTATCTGTGTGAGCTCACCGAGCCAATCTATGTCTGGGTGTCTTTCTGTTTGTCAGTGTCTATGTCAGTGTGTGAGTGTGTATGCGTGGGTTGGTGGGTTGGTGTGTGGCGTGTATGTATGTGTGTGTGCATCTCCAGCTGCATCTCTTCAGTATTATAGAATATGAATGTGGCAAAGTGTAGATAGATGTGTGTGTGATTTGAAAGGTGTTTGACACGGGGATTACGTCAGGCCGGGTCTGGTCTGAACCAACGGGTGCTTTGGGGGTTACTTCAGGCCGGGTCTGGTCTGAACCAACGGGTGTTTAGGGGGTTACTTCAGGCCGGGTCTGGTCTGAACCAACGGGTGCTTTGGGGCTTACTTCAGGCCGGGTCTGGTCTGAACCAACGGGTGTTTAGGGGGTTACTTCAGGCCGGGTCTGGTCTGAACCAACGGGTGCTTAGGGGGTTACTTCAGGCCGGCCGGGTCTGGTCTGAACCAACGGGTGCTTTGGGGGTTACTTCAGGCCGGGTCTGGTCTGAACCAACAGGTGTTTAGGGGGTTACTTCAGGCCGGGGTCTGGTCTGATTACTTCAGGCCGGGTCTGGTCTGAACCAACGGGTGTTTAGGGGGTTACTTCAGGCCGGGTCTGGTCTGAACCAACGGGTGTTTAGGGGGTTACTTCAGGCCGGGTCTGGTCTGAACCAACGGGTGTTTAGGGGGTTACTTCAGGCCGGGTCTGGTCTGAACCAACGGGTGTTTAGGGGGTTACTTCAGGCCGGGTCTGGTCTGAACCAACGGGTGTTTAAGGGGTTACTTCAGGCCGGGTCTGGTCTGAACCAACGGGTGTTTAGGGGGTTACTTCAGGCCGGGTCTGGTCTGAACCAACGGGTGTTTAGGGGGTTACTTCAGGCCGGGTCTGGTCTGAACCAACGTTTTTGATTATGATTCTCTTCTGGTTTTATTGTCTGTTTTCTCCACTGTAACTAATTGGCTGAATCTGTGACGAGTGCTGGTGTAGGGTCTGTCTTGCCTATTTAGATTCGAATGAATAGACCTGTCATAGATCAACACTCCTACTCTTAGACGCTTTAGGAATATGGGCCTAGGTGCTAAAGAACAGTATACTATAATTTTATTTCATCTTAAAACATCTGATTTATAAACCATTTTATGGCATTGGGAATAATCTTACGGCCCTAAAAAGCTCAATTGGTTCTTTAGCCCTAACTGAGTGATACACCATAAAGAATGGTGACCGACCGGCTTGATTCGGTCTTATGCAGCAAAATGTGAAAGGGTGTTTCTTACCTTGGATAAAAGTAGAGAAAATGGTATACCATACACTACAGATGAGGAACAACGGGAAAGTAGTTCTGCTTTGAAAGTTTAGAGACTTTTGAGAAAATGGCCCTTGAATGTTTTGGTAAATCTACTGGACAGCTCTTCTTTGTCTACAGACCAATCTGAACTCATCTCTTGTCATGTCCTGCCCATCCATTATCTCAGCCAATCATGGCTAGCGGAAAGATTAATGTATTTTTCCATGGCTAAACCAACTAGGCTCATAATTTAACACTTGTATTTATATTTACAGACGACATACAAGTTTGTTATTAAGGCACATGAAAGTTTATATCTTCCAGAAGGAATTTCTGCCCCCAACATTATTTTGATTTAAAAAAAGTTTGTGTTCAAATGGCTTTCCTACAAAGTAGTGATGTGCAAAAAACAGAAACCTTTCCGCTAGCCAAACCCGGCCTATGCCTAGTTTCCTGAAACGGGTCACAATGGAGCTGTTACAGTCTACAGGTTCTTTAGCCCAAACTGAGTGATACACCATAAAGAATGGAGCTGTTACAGTCTACAGGTTCTTTATGGTTGTAACCTGTGGTTACTGAGGTCCAGTGGAATGTGAAGGGTCTGGTGGATTAAACATGACCAAGGTAAGGACTTAAATTGAAGCTTGCTCCAGCATTGGCTGGCTACGAGTTGTGTGTGTGTGTGTGTATGTTTCAGTGTGTCAATGTCAATAACTGTGTACACGTGTGTGCATCAGTCTGTGTGTGCACACAATTGTGTGTGTATGTTTGTGTGTTTGTTTGTGTGTGTGCTGCTAATTCATATTAAAAACTGCTACTGCCGCTGCAAAGGCACTGCCCTCTCTCTCTAGAGAGAAGGATAGAGAGAATGACTGCGCATATCTGTCAGGCCCACTGAGATAAAGTCTTCAGGCCCTGACTGTTAGCCCACTGAGGTAAAGTCTTCAGGCCCTGACTGTTATCCCACTGAGATAGTCTTCAGGCCCTGACTGTTAGCCCACTGAGATAAAGTCTTCAGGCCCTGACTGTTAGTCCACTGAGAAAGTCTTCAGGCCCTGACTGTTAGTCCACTGAGATAAAGTCTTCAGGCCCTGACTGTTAGCCCACTGAGATAAAGTCTTCAGGCCCTGACTGTTAGTCCACTGAGATAAAGTCTTCAGGCCCTGACTGTTAGCCCACTGAGATAAAGTCTTCAGACCCTGACTGTTAGCCCACTGAGATAAAGTCTTCAGGCCCTGACTGTTAGCCCACTGAGATAAAGTCTTCAGGCCCTGACTGTTAGCCAACTGAGATAAAGTCTTCAGGCCCTGACTGTTAGCCCACTGAGATAATGTCTTCAGGCCCTGACTGTTAGCCCACTGAGATAAAGTCTTCTGGCCCTGACTGTTAGCCCACTGAGATAAAGTCTTCAGGCCCTGACTGTTAGCCCACTGAGATAGTCTTCAGGCCCTGACTGTTAGCCCACTGAGATAGTCTTCAGGGCCTGACTGTTAGCCCACTGAGATAAAGTCTTCAGGCTCTGACTGTTAGCCCACTGAGATAAAGTCTTCAGGCCCTGACTGTTAGCCCACTGAGATAGTCTTCAGGCCCTGACTGTTATCCCACTGAGATAGTCTTCAGGCCCTGACTGTTAGCCCACTGAGATAAAGTCTTCAGGCCCTGACTGTTAGCCCACTGAGATAAAGTCTTCTGGCCCTGACTGTTATCCCACTGAGATAAAGTCTTCAGGCCCTGACTGTTAGTCCACTGAGATAAAGTCTTCAGGCCCTGACTGTTAGCCCACTGAGATAATGTCTTCAGGCCCTGACTGTTAGCCCACTGAGATAAAGTCTTCAGGCCCTGTCTGTTAGTCCACTGAGATAAAGTCTTCTGGCCCTGACTGTTATCCCACTGAGATAAAGTCTTCAGGCCCTGTCTGTTAGTCCACTGAGATAAAGTCTTCTGGCCCTGACTGTTATCCCACTGAGATAAAGTCTTCAGGCCCTGACTGTTAGTCCACTGAGATAAAGTCTTCAGGCCCTGACTGTTAGCCCACTGAGATAAAGTCTTCAGGCCCTGACTGTTAGCCCACTGAGATAAAGTCTTCAGGCCCTGACTGTTAGCCCACTGAGATAAAGTCTTCAGGCCCTGACTGTTAGCCAACTGAGATAAAGTCTTCAGGCCCTGACTGTTAGCCCACTGAGATAATGTCTTCAGGCCCTGACTGTTAGCCCACTGAGATAAAGTCTTCTGGCCCTGACTGTTAGCCCACTGAGATAAAGTCTTCAGGCCCTGACTGTTAGCCCACTGAGATAGTCTTCAGGCCCTGACTGTTAGCCCACTGAGATAATCTTCAGGGCCTGACTGTTAGCCCACTGAGATAAAGTCTTCAGGCTCTGACTGTTAGCCCACTGATTTAAAGTCTTCAGGCCCTGACTGTTAGCCCACTGAGATAGTCTTCAGGCCCTGACTGTTATCCCACTGAGATAGTCTTCAGGCCCTGACTGTTAGCCCACTGAGATAAAGTCTTCAGGCCCTGACTGTTAGCCCACTGAGATAAAGTCGTCTGGCCCTGACTGTTATCCCACTGAGATAAAGTCTTCAGGCCCTGACTGTTAGTCCACTGAGATAAAGTCTTCAGGCCCTGACTGTTAGCCCACTGAGATAATGTCTTCAGGCCCTGACTGTTAGCCCACTGAGATAAAGTCTTCAGGCCCTGTCTGTTAGTCCACTGAGATAAAGTCTTCTGGCCCTGACTGTTATCCCACTGAGATAAAGTCTTCAGGCCCTGACTGTTAGTCCACTGAGATAAAGTCTTCAGGCCCTGACTGTTAGCCCACTGAGATAAAGTCTTCAGGCCCTGACTGTTAGCCCACTGAGATAAAGTCTTCAGGCCCTGACTGTTAGCCCACTGAGATAAAGTCTTCAGGCCCTGACTGTTAGTCCACTGAGATAAAGTCTTCAGGCCCTGACTGTTAGCCCACTGAGATAAAGTCTTCAGGCCCTGACTGTTAGCCCACTGAGATAAAGTCTTCAGGCCCTGACTGTTAGCCCACTGAGATAAAGTCTTCAGGCCCTGACTGTTAGCCAACTGAGATAAAGTATTCAGGCCCTGACTGTTAGCCCACTGAGATAATGTCTTCAGGCCCTGACTGTTAGCCCACTGAGATAAAGTCTTCTGGCCCTGACTGTTAGCCCACTGAGATAAAGTCTTCAGGCCCTGACTGTTAGCCCACTGAGATAGTCTTCAGGCCCTGACTGTTAGCCCACTGAGATAATCTTCAGGGCCTGACTGTTAGCCCACTGAGATAAAGTCTTCAGGCTCTGACTGTTAGCCCACTGAGATAAAGTCTTCAGGCCCTGACTGTTAGCCCACTGAGATAGTCTTCAGGCCCTGACTGTTATCCCACTGAGATAGTCTTCAGGCCCTGACTGTTAGCCCACTGAGATAAAGTCTTCAGGCCCTGACTGTTAGCCCACTGAGATAAAGTCTTCTGGCCCTGACTGTTATCCCACTGAGATAAAGTCTTCAGGCCCTGACTGTTAGTCCACTGAGATAAAGTCTTCAGGCCCTGACTGTTAGCCCACTGAGATAATGTCTTCAGGCCCTGACTGTTAGCCCACTGAGATAAAGTCTTCAGGCCCTGTCTGTTAGTCCACTGAGATAAAGTCTTCTGGCCCTGACTGTTATCCCACTGAGATAAAGTCTTCAGGCCCTGACTGTTAGTCCACTGAGATAAAGTCTTCAGGCCCTGACTGTTAGCCCACTGAGATTAAGTCTCATAAAGTGCTACTCATTATCAGCTTAGTTCACTGATCCACCTCTGACCTCTTGTTTGTTATATTTTTGGATTTCCTCTCCAGTGTCCTCTAGTTTTACTGTCTTTGTGTCATTGAGTAGGTGTTTGTACTTTGTAATGTGTACGTGTGGATTTATGTATATTCTCCCCTTGAGTAGTGTAAAATGGCGGGTGTGTTCTAGTGGACAGACATACACCCATAATGCTGCTATTGCTACTGATTATCGGAGGAGATATCAATAATTGAGTAAACACAGAGATAAAAGGGATTGTTTTAATTCCTCGCTAGAAGGTTAGTCGGCCCAGTTTGCTCCTGAATTAAATGGAGGGGGTAATTCATAGTGGCTGTGTAACCCTAATTATTTGACTTAATTATCTACTGTATCTCCTTCTCCTAAGGGCCCGTGGGTTCCATGATAAAGAGTCGGGTTACAATCAAGTTCTTTTCTGTAATTTAAGGCTTCCAAGTAGCAGTTGCACAACACGTTAGGTTACATCTCTACATCTCCATCACTTCACTTCACTTCATCCATCACTTCACTTCTCTGACACACATCTCTACTCCTCACGCGCAGGTCAGTCTGGGAAGAGTATTTTACCAATAAGTCCCAACATAAAATCTTAGTATGTATGGGTATGCAATTATGTGTACAAACATTCATTTTGAAGACGGCTTTAATTGTACTGAGAATCAAGGATGAGAATCTCCATCTGCATAAATATGAAAGGGATTACTGTAGCCTGTTTGGGTTCGTACCGGGGAACGGCTTTAACCTCCCCTCTCCCCTAATAAAGACAATCTATTGGGCAGGAAGACTCAGTTTTGGCTGGATTATAATACAGACACACACACACACACACACACACACACACACACACACACACACACACACACACACACACAGCCTTTGAACTGGAGTGCTAGCTAGAGCTGGGACAAAAATCCATAATTGATGTGGTAATGATAAATGGAACGATATGTTTAAAACAATCATGTGCACACTTTTATCATTTTGTAGCCAACAATTGTCCTATTAACATTCACCCATATTAGCAAACTTATTTTGTTTAAAGCTTCACATTTCTCAAGTAAAGACTACTTATTGTAATGAATGATATCAACAAAATGCCTGTGATAAGTGATCGGTATGGTCGGTGTTGATCATTTTCAGTTGATCATCCCAGCTCTAGTGTTATAGTAGCTGTGGTAATGGGAGTAATGTTAACTGCATTATTAACCAGGCCAGATTCATTATACAGATGTTAATTGAAAATGTTCTTTCATCTTTGTCACACACTCACTGACTCCCATCACACACACACACACACACACACACACACACACACACCCCCTCACACATTATCTCTTTCACTTTCTGAGTATGTGAGGAAGCATGGTTACTACAGTGATATTTTCTCCTTTGTTTGTTATTTTCTTTTCTTATCATTTTTGTTGTGCTGATTCTGTGTGTGTGTGTGTGTGTACTGTGTTACAGACATGTGAATGTTTCATAGAGTTACATAAGGGGGCTCTCCCAATGGACCACTGACCCCTTAACACTCACTGAGCTTTACTAACACAACATTAGACAACACTACACTACACAACACAACACCAAGTACACTACACAATAATAAAATACACAACAATACACAACACTACACAACACTTCACAACACTACACTAAACTACACAACACTACACAATAATAAAATACACAACAATACACAACACTACACAACACTACACTAAACTACACAACACTACACAACACTACGCAACATTACACAGCACTAAACTACACAGCAGTAAACTAAAATACACAACAAAACACGACACACCACTACACTCAAATACACAACACTACACAATGCAACACTACACAACAATACACAATACTAAACAACACTACACTAAACTACACAATGATACACTACACCACACAACACTACACCAAAGTACATAACACTACACTGTACATTTCAATTCAATACACTACGTTGTGTGTGTGTGCGTGTGTGTGTGTGTGTGTGTGTGTGTGTGTGCAGCCATCCAGTGAGTATCCTTCCATGCTGTTGGCAGTGGTGTCCTTAACTCTAGTATGTTAGCCCAGGCTCTGACAATACTGGAGCTGTCCTTGTAGTGACTGGCCAGATGAACGGGTCACTGACTCTTGCACTGTCATCTCTCTCTCTCTCTCTCTCTCTCTCTCTCTCTCTCTCTCTCTCTCTCTCTCTCTTCCTCTCTCTCTCTCTCTCTCTCTCTCTCTCTTCCTCTCTCTCTCTCTCTCTCTCTCTCTCTCTCTCTCTCTCTCTCTCTCTCTCTGTCTCTGTCTCTGTCTCTGTCTCTCTCTCTTTCTCTCTCTCTCTCTCTCTCTCTCTCTTCTCTCTCTCTCTCTCTCTCTCTCTCTTCCTCTCTCTCTCTCTCTCTCTCTCTCTATCTCTATCTCTCTCTCTCTCTCTCTCTCTGTCTCTGATGGTTTGCCTTCAGTAGCAGATGGGTAGATCAATTCCCCCTAGAAAAGTAGGTAGAGGGCTGACAGAAACAGAGAGAACATTTCCTCAGCCTACTGTAGATTAAATCCGTGTTCTTTTATTTGTGTGTTTAAAATGAATAAGTAATACTCACTGTAATATAAAACATTTGACATAATTAGGAATCCTCTTTAGCTCTGCTATGGAGTACAGCAGTAGATTTTTCCAATTGTCTCATTCATCCCTCCTCTCCCCTGTAACTATTCCCCAGGTTGTTGCTGTGCATGACAATGTGTTCTCAGTCAACTTATCTGGTAAAATAAGGGTAAAATAAAATATATGTCAATACAGTACCAGTCAAAAGTTTGGACACAACCTACTCATTCAAGGGTTTTTCTTTATTCTTTTTTAAACCTTTTTCTACATTGTAGAATAATAGCGAAGACATTAAAACTAAACTATGAAATAACTCATGGAATCATATAGTAACCTTTGCCTTGATGACAGCTTTGTAGAAAAATAAAGAAAAACCCCTGAATGAGTAGCCGTGTCCAAACTTTTGACTGGTACTGTATGTAACTCTGGATTTTATACAGATCTACAAGGGGGAGGAGCCACGTCTCCTGTCCTTTATTGTGGAGTTACTATTGAAACCAAATAACATCCACTTAGACCTCAGATGACTTCCTCCAGCTGGATGAATCCACACAGTATTACTATTTGAATGCATGAAGGAGAGGCCTTTATCATCAATAATAGAACAATAAAGAGAGAGATAGAAGTCCAAGAGTCCAACAGCTAATGTGACTGAGTGAATGACACGCTTTCTCACCCAACAGGGGAACAGTCTGTTCTATAAAGGGGTCCTTGTTAATTTGAGGTCAATTGGAGGAGTTATTATAAGATTGTGTTAGAGCAGGGATGAACTTGGTCAAGGGCAGTACACACAAGCCACCCTGGTTTCTATATGTGGAATCCTCAACATGACAACCTCCTTCACATAACCTTCTAGATCAGAGGATTCTCATGCTTTACCAGAGGATGAATCAATAACTAATGTAGTAGCGAACCATATTGTAATACAATGAATAATAGTATGCTGATCCTCTGTGTCTCAGATGGTAGAGCATGGGACCTTCAACGCCAGTATAGTGAGTCTGAATCCTGGGGCCACTTTTATTCCTGGGGCCACTCTTTTATTATTATTATTATTATTATTATTATTATTATTATGTATAACCTTTAAAAAACAAATTGTGACACAATGTTTGTAAAAGACAGTCTTCTGAGAAAAACTTTCCTGGAGCACTCAGGAGTAAAGACAGTTTTGGAAGATGACGTTGGTCTGTGCCAAATGAAGAATTGTTTTGTAAAGCTCACTAAGGAATTCATGTTGGCTTTGAAATTACCATGGCAATATGTATGCAAATGTACCAAGTGCTGCCAAAAATGAGATTTTCATTTTCTGTCTACTATTAATATCCTTTCTAGTCTCCAGTTGTCATGTAATATGGAATTACAACTGGAATTCATTTAGTTGTTTTCTTATTCTCCTTGGCAACACACTAGTTTTATAAACAGACAGTAGTCAACAGACATGAACATCTTTCTCTGCATGGCTGCTGGTTTGGTTGGAGGCCATTGAGTGTTAGTCATTTCTGTGCATGCGTGTCCGTGTGTATGCATGCGTGCATGAGTGTATGCGTGCGTGTGTAAGTGTATGCATCCGTACATGTGTGTTTGTGTGTGTTTGTGTGTGTGCGTGCATTTCAGTAGTCAGCCATGCTCTATGAAAGTACAGTGTAGACCTGCCTGACATACTGTGTGTTTATCTGCATATGTAGCCTTCACGTCCTATCACATCACTTCTGTGGTTGTCAGCTCTATGTCTCTCGCTCTCTCTCTCTCTCTCTCGCTCTCTCTCTCTCTCGCTCTCTCGCTCTCTCACAATGAAATCAAACATATCTCACTCTGATTCTAAGCTCTTCCTCTCTGGGGATAACTTAAGTGCCATGTGGAACCAGTGACTCTGGGTCCAGGGGGACATATATGTTGGTTGCACTACCTTTGATTATGTGATTACCTCCTCATTACTGCACATTGAGAGACAAGACTGAAGTAAGAGTAGAAGGCAAGAGTAACCTATAGTTCTGTTTTAAATGTGTGTGTGTGTGTGTGTGTGTGTGTGTGTGTGTGTGTGTGTGTGTGTGTGTGTGTGTGTGTGTGTGTGCGTGCATGTTTGCGTGTGAGAGGGAGATGTCGTGACTCGAGGACAGTGTGAGTCTGAATGTGGTTTTGGGACAGACAGGAAGCAGACAGGAAGCTCCTCTGGCTTCTTTCCACTCATCAGGGCGAAATGATCAGGATTGTGCTGCATTTACATACAAATGAAGACAGTTGAGCTGTCAGGGAGATAGAGAGAGATTGAAAGAGGGAGATATGCACTGAGAGACAGAGGGAGAAAGAGAGAAAGGTAGTAAGATGAATATACAGAATGCAGCAAGATAAAGATTTATGAAAATACATTCACTGAGAGATGCAGTATTTTTTTTTTCACCTTTATTTAACCAGGTAGGCTAGTTGAGAAAAGGTTCTCATTTGCAACTGCGACCTGGCCAAGATAAAGCATAGCAATTCGACACATACAACACAGAGTTACACATGGAATACACAAATAACAATCAATAATACAGTAGAACAAAAGAAAATAAAAAGTCTATATACAGTGAGTGCAAATGAGGTAAGATAAGGGAGTTAAGGCAATAAATAGGCCGTGGTGGCGAAGTAATTACAATATAGCAGTTAAACACTGGAATGGTAGATGTGCAGAAGATGAATGTGCAAGTAGAGATACTGGGGTGCAAAGGAGCAAGATAAAAAAAAATACAGTATGGGGATGAGGTAGGTAGTTAGATGGGCTGTTTACAGATGGGCTATAAACAGACAGGTGCAGTGATCTGTGGGCTGCTCTGACAGTTGGTGCTTAAAGCTAGCGAGGGAGATATGAGTCTCCAGCTTTAGAGATTTTTACAGTTCGTTCCAGTCATTGGCAGTAGAGAACTGGAAGTAGAGGCGACCAAAGGAGGAATTGGCTTTGGGGGTGACCAGTGAGATATACCTGCTGGAGCACGTGCTACGAGTGGGTGCTGCTATGGTGACCAGTGAGCTGAGATAAGGCGGGGCTTATCCCAGCAGAGACTTGTAGATAACCTGTAGCCAGTGGGTTTGGCGACGAGTCGATTGAATAGAATGCATTTAGTTTTTCTTGCGTTTAAGAGCAGTTGGAGGCCACGGAAGGAGAGTTGTATGGCATTGAAGCTTGTCTGGAGGTTAGTTAACACAGTGTCCAAAGAAGGGCCAGAAGTATACAGAATGGTGTCGTCTGCGTAGAGGTGGATCAGAGAATCACCAGCAGCAAGAGCAACATCATTGATGTATACAGAGAAGAGAGTTGGCCCGAGAATTGAACCCTGTGGCACCCCCATAGAGACTGCCAGACAACAGGCCCTCCGATTTGACACACTGAACTCTATCAGAGAAGTAGTTGGTAAACCAGGCGAGGCAATCATTTGAGAAACCAAGGCTGTCTTGTCTGCCAATAAGAATGTGGTGATTGACAGAGTCGAAAGCCTTGGCCAGGTCGATGAATACGGCTGCACAGTAATGTCTCTTATTGATGGCGGTTATGATGTCGTTTAGGACCTTGAGCGTATAGGGAGATACAGTTGGAAGTTTACATACACCTTAGCCAAATACATTTAAACTCAGTTTTTCACAATTCCTGACATTTAATCCTAGTAAAAATGATTTGTTTTAGGTCACCCCATTCTTTTAAGAATGTGAAATGTCAGAATAATTGTAGAGATAATTATTTATTTGAGCTTTTATTTCTTTAGTCACATTCCCAGTGGGTCAGAAGTTTACATACACTCAATTAGTATTTGGTAGCATTGCCTTTAAATTGTTTAACTTGGGTCAAACGTTTAGGGTAGCCTTCCACAAGCTTCCTACAATAAGTTGGGTGAATTTTTGTCTTGAGATGTTGCTTCAATATATCCACATCCTTTTCCTACCTCATGATGCCATTTATTTTATGAAGTGCACCAGTCCCACTTGCAGCAAAGCACCCCCACAACATGATCATGCCACCCCCGTGCTTCACGGTTGGGATGGTGTTCTTCGACTTGCAAGCCTTTCAGGTTATGTCGATATAGGACTCGTTTTACTCTGGATATAGATACTTTTGTACCTGTTTCCTCCAGCATTTTCACAAGGTCCTTTGCTGTTGTACTGGGATTGATTTGCACTTTTCGCACCAAAGTCATCTCTAGGAGACAGAATGCGTCTCCTTCCTGAGCGGTATGACGACTGCGTGGTCCCATGGTGTTTATACTTGTGTACTATTGTTTGTACAGATGAACATGATACCTTCAGGCATTTGGAAATTGCTCCCAAGGATGAACTAGACTTGTGGAGGTCTAAAAAGATTCTGAGGTCTTGGCTGATTTCTTTTGATTTTCCCATGATGTCAAGCAAAGAGGCACTGAGTTTGAAGGTAGGCCTTGAAATACATCCACAGGTACACCTCCAATTGACTCAAATGATGTCAATTAGCCTATCAGAAGCTTCTAAAGCCATGACATAATTATCTGGAATTTTCCAAGCTGTTTAAGGCACAGTCAACTTTGTGTATGTAAACTTCTGACCCACTGGAATTGTGATACAGTGAATTTCAGTGAAATAATCTGTCTGTAAACAATTGTTGGAAAAATAACTTGTTAACTTGGCAACTGTGTCAGAGTACACTCTGTGACTAAAAAAATGTTGGGACTGATTGACTGTGTACACATTTGTCATATGTGTACAAATTTGTCATCAAGACAAAGGGTGGCTAATATAAAATATATTTTGATTTGTTTAACACTTTTATGGTTACTACATGATTTAGTATTCATAGTTTTGATGTCTTCACAATTACTTCACAACTACTATGTAGAAAATATTATATGTGTTTTGAAAAACCCTTGAGTGAGTAGGTGTCCAAACTTTTGACTACTACTGTATATATTTTTAAAATATATTTTTCTTTATTATTTTCCCCTAACCTACCACCCATCCTGTAATTGCAGTAAACTAATGGACAACAACACTTAGACGTCTACTTCCAGCTTATATGTACTATATACATTTTACAGACACAGAATATTTTTCAGTAGTTATCTACCCTGAACTCCTATCTGTGAAGACCATCCAGTTTTGATTCCTATTTGCCATATTCTTTCCATCTGTGCTGTTTCACAAAAGTTCTGAAACCAACACAGTATATTTTACATTAGTTATCTTGTTATTTTTAGTCCCATCCTTCAGCTTCAGTTTTGATTTCTATTTGCCATGTATTTTTCATCTGTGCTGTGATGTTTCACAGAAGTTATGAACCGTTGTATTCTCATAGTTTCTAAGGATTGTGAATTAAAGATTATTTTCTTTGCTAAGAGTATTATTATATTATTGATCGATTGACTAGGACTTTTCAAATCACCCAGCAGTGCTATTTGCAGAGTTAGCTCCTGGTAAATGTTGCAATTCCTCAGCCAAAAAGAAGCTACGCATGGACAGTACCAAAACAAATGATCAAATGATAATGTCTCTTCGACGCAAAATCTGCAGAGCTGGAATAGTTGTATTCCCCCATATAAACTCAGCAAAAAAGAAACGTCCCTTTTTCAGGACCCTGTCTTTCAAAGATAATTCATAAAAATCCAAATAACTTCACAGATCTTCATTGCAAAGGTTTTAAAAACACTGTTTCCCATGCTTGTTCAATGAACCATAAACAATTAATGAACATGTACCTGTGGATCAGGCGTTAAGACACTAACAGCTTATAGACGGCAGGCAATTAAGGTCACAGTTATGAAAACTTAGAACAGTAAAGAGGCCTTTCTACGGACTCTGAAAAACACCAAAAGAAAGATGCCCAGGGTCCCTGCTCATCTGCGTGAACGTGCTGCAATGAGGCATGAGGACAGCAAATGTGGCCAGGGCAATAAATTGCAGTGTCCGTACTGTGAGACGCCTAAGACAGCGCTTCAGGGAGACAGGACAGACAGCTGGCAGACCATGTGTAACAACACCTGCACAGAATCGGTACTTCCGAACATCACACCTGCGGGACAGGTACAGAATGGCAACAACAACTGCCTGAGTTTCACCAGGAACGCACAATCCCTCCATCAGTGCTCAGACTGTCCTCAATAGGCTGAGAGAGGCTGGACAGAGGGCTTGTGGGCCTGTTGTAAGGCAGGTCCTCACCAGACATCACCGGCAACGACGTCGCCTATGGGCACAAACCCACCGTTGCTGGACCAGACTGGCAAAAAGTGCTCTTCACTGACGAGTCACAATTTTGTCTTACCAGGGGTGATGGTCGGATTCGTGTTTATCGTCGAAGGAATGAGCGTTACACCGAGGCCTGTACTCTGGAGCGGGATCGATTTGGAGGTGGAGGGTCCATCATGGTCTGGGGTGCTGTGTCACAGCATCATCGGACTGAGCTTGTTGTCATTGCAGACAATCTCAAAGTTGTACGTTACGTAGACATCCTCCTCCCTCATGTGGTACACTTCCTGCAGGCTCATCTTCACATGATCCTCCAGCATGACAATGCCACCAACCATACTGCTCATTTCCTGCAAGAAAGGAATGTCAGTGTTCTGCCATGGCCAGCGAAGAACCCGGATCTCAATCCCGTTGAGCACGTCTGGGACCTGTTGGATCGGAGGGTGAGGGCTAGGGCCATTCCGTGCAGAAATTTCCAGGAACTTGCAGGTGCCTTGGTGGAAGAGGCTGGGTTTCTGTACAGCACTTTGAGATATCAGCTGATGTGCGAAGGGCTATATAAATACATTTGATTTGATTTGAGTAACATCTCACAGCAAGAACTGGCAAATCTGGTGTAGTCCATGAGGAGGAGATGCACTGCAGTGCTTAATGCAGCTGGTGGCCAGATACTGACTGTTACTTTTGATTTTGACCCCCCCTTTGTTTAGGGACACATTATTCCATTTCTGTTAGTCACATGTCTGTGGAACTTGTTCAGTTTATGTCTCAGTTATTGAACCTTGTTCATACAAATATTTACACGTTAAGTTTGCTGAAAATAAACGCAGTTGACAGTGAGAGGATATTTATTTTTTTGTTGAGTTTATTTAACATTCTATTGGTTGCAAGAATTTTGTATAATAATTTCAATTGACAACCTGAAAGTTTTGAATCCGGCACTGTTTTGTGTATCAGTTCATAAATCATGTGCCATGGAATCAGTACATCAATAATCTATTCACAACTATTTTGCAATCTATATTTTTTATTTTATTTTTTTATTTTACCTTTATTTAGCCAGGCAAGTCAGTTAAGAACAAATTCTTATTTTCAATGACGGCCTGGGAACAGTGGGTTAACTGCCTGTTCAGGGGCAGAACGACAGATTTGTACCTTGTCAGCTCGGGGGTTTGAACTCGCAACCTTCCGGTTACTAGTCCAACGCTCTAACCACTAGGCTACCCTGCCGCCCCAGGGGCACAGTTGTCATTTTTTTTGCCCTTAAATGAAACTAGTATACTTTAATCTCCACCTTAGGGGAACCAACTCACTGAACCATAGATTATAGGTTCTACCCGATCAACACACTACAACCCAACCCCTACCTCACAACCCTCTAACTACCCTGGGTCACTGTGCAGCGTGCAGAGTGTACTGGGGTCAGTATAAAGACAGTATACATGTGTCTGAGTAATTCCACCCTGACAGCGTTGTAATCAACTGCTTTTTAATAGCAGTGGGACTCTGTATATAACAGAAGGTACAAGAGAAGGTATAGTAAACACATATAGGGTGAAACATCTAAGCAACACTTAAGGCTCTTGAGACTAGAACCTCTGGGCTTCGAGGGATCCCCCTTCAAGCTAATGATCAGTCATGCTGACGGCAACGTTTTCAGTGTAATTAATACATTTCACATATGCTATTGCAAAAATAATACTTTTGTTGTGTTTATGAAGGTCTTAAGTAACAATAGAATACAGTGCATTTTTCCCTCATCAATTTACACACAATACCCCATAATAATAAAGCAATAGCAGGTTTAGACCAGAGAATCTTGTCCTCTAGCTAACTCCAAGCAGGCTGTCATGTGCCTTCTACTGAGGAGTGTCTTCCGTCGGGCCATTCTACCATAAAGGCCTGAGTGGAGTGCTGCTGAGACTGTTGTCCTTCTGGAAATTTCTCCCATCTTTTAACCTGTTTTCACTTTGTCACAATGGGGTATTGTGATGTCATTATGGGGTATTGTGTGTAGATTGGTGAGGATTTTTATGTATTTCATGAATTTTAGAATAAGTCTGTAACGTAACAAAATCTGGAAAAGTCAAGGGGTCTGAATATTTTCCCAATGCACTTTATGAAAAATATATATATATTTCAAGAAACACAATAGCATTTTAATTTTTTTATGTTACTTTGTAAAAAAATATAGATCAAAAATTATATAAAAACACCCAATTTCAAGTATTCAATACATTTTATGTGTGGGGTGCAATTGTTGTAACTATGAAACAGAAATCATATGTTTGGATGCGGCAACAGCCTCTTTTCATAACAACAAAATACAAATAAATGTTATCTGAGTCTACAGAGAAAATATATTAATTTAGATATCCAGATAGTTGAAGAGAGATGGAAAGTAACAACTTAACACCGATGAAAAGAGGACATTCCATATACATTTGGAGAAAATAGAAAAGTGGAAATAGACTTCGAGGGTTGACGTAAATGGGAAAGAAATACAGAGTTAAAAATGATTCTTTTTTATTGAGAGCGCTGCATTGACTGTGTCTTCCTGCCCTGGTAGAATCATACCGCCCACCCAACATCTGATAATTACACTCCATTACAGGAGCAGGTAGAGAAAAGGGAGGTGAGAAATGGAGAGAGAGGGAATAGCTGCGTGCTCAACGTGTGTGCATGTGCATGTGTGTGTGGTCGTGTGTGCATGTGTGTGTGTGTGTGTGTATATATATCACCCACCCACAGGGAGACCGTATTGCTCCATGTGTCCCCATGCAGATCAGGGTCCTGTCTGTCTTTGTGTGACATCACAGTCAGGCAATAAATACAGACCCCTGAGCTAGAATACATTTAACCTGATTTATACATTAACACACACACCCTAACCACAAGCATACACATGCATACCCACACACACACAAACTGACTGACACTCCTACACTTAGACAAATATGCACCTCTCCAATACCACCTGGTGCCCTTATATCTGAGTTGGGTGTGTTAGGGCACTCTGAAGTGTACACTACAGTGAACTGGTAGATGGTACTGTAGTTGTCTGTACATAAGTGTGAGGCAGTGTGCCCGTGGGCACGTGTATATTAACAGTTGAAGTCGGAAGTTTAGCCTTAGCCAAACACATTTAAACTCAGTTTTTCACAATTCCTGACATTTAATCCTAGTAAAAAATTCCCTGTCTTAGGTCAGTTAGGATCACCACTTTATTTTAAGAATGTGAAATGTCAGTATAATAGTAGAGAGAATTATTTATTTGAGCTTTTACGTCTTTCATCACATTCCCAGTGGGTCAGAAGTTTACATACACTCAATTAGTATTTGGTAGCATTGCCTTTAAATTGTTTAACTTGGGTCAAATGTTTTGGCTAATCTTCCACAAGCTTCCCAGAATAAGTTGGGTGAATTTTGGCCTATTCCTCTTGACAGAGCTGGTGTAACTGAGTCAGGTTTGTAGGCCTCCTTGCTCGCACACACTTTTTCAGTTCTGCCCACAAATTTTCTAGAGTACTGAGGTCAGGGCTTTGTGATGGCCACTCCAATACCTTGACTTGGTTGTCCTTAAGCCATTTTGCCACAACTTTGCAAGTATGATTGGGTCATTGTCCATTTGGAAGACCCATTTGCAACCAAGCTTTAACTTCCTGACTGATGTCTTGAGATCTTTCTTCAATATATTCACATAATTACCTTCCTCATGAAGCTATCTATTTTGTGAAGTGCACCTGTCCCTCCTGCAGCAAAGCACCCCCACAACATGATGCTGCCACCCCCGTGCTTCACGGTTGGGATGGTGTTCTTCGGCTTGCAAGCCTCAACTGTATGTACAGTTGAAGTCGAGAGTTTACATACACTTAGGTTGGAGTCCTTAAAAATCATTTTTTAACCACTCCACAAATGTCTTGTTAACAAACTATAGTTTTGGTCAGTCGGTTAGGACATCTACTTTGTGCATGACACAA
>NC_092149.1:76512189-76527189 GCF_045791955.1 Oncorhynchus clarkii lewisi
TGCTCTATACCACCAACTGAATGTTACTCTGTACCACCAACTGAATGTTACCACCAACTGAATGTTACTCTGTACCACCAACTGAATGTTACTCTGTACCACCAACTGAATGTTACTCTGTACCACCAACTGAATGTTACTCTGTACCACCAACTGAATGTTACTCTGTACCACCAACTGAATGTTGCTCTGTACCACCAACTGAATGTTACTCTGTACCACCAACTGAATGTTACTCTGTACCACCAACTGAATGTTACTCTGTACCACCAACTGAATGTTACCACCAACTGAATGTTACTCTGTACCACCAACTGAATGTTACTCTGTACCACCAACTGAATGTTACTCTGTACCACCAACTGAATGTTACTCTGTACCACCAACTGAATGTTACTCTGTACCACCAACTGAATGTTACTCTGTACCACCAACTGAATGTTACTCTGTACCACCAACTGAATGTTACTCTGTACCACCAACTGAATGTTACTCTGTACCACCAACTGAATGTTGCTCTGTACCACCAACTGAATGTTACTCTGTACCACCAACTGAATGTTACTCTGTACCACCAACTGAATGTTACTCTGTACCACCAACTGAATGTTACTCTGTACCACCAACTGAATGTTACTCTGTACCACCAACTGAATGTTACTCTGTACCACCAACTGAATGTTACTCTGTACCACCAACTGAATGTTACTCTGTACCACCAACTGAATGTTACTCTGTACCACCAACTGAATGTTACTCTGTACCACCAACTGAATGTTACTCTGTACCACCAACTGAATGTTACTCTGTACCACCAACTGAATGTTACTCTATACCACCAACTGCATGTTACTCTGTACCACCAACTGAATGTTACTCTGTACCACCAACTGAATGTTGCTCTATACCACCAACTGAATGTTACTCTGTACCACCAACTGAATGTTACTCTGTACCACCAACTGAATGTTACTATGTACCACCAACTGAATGTTACTCTGTACCACCAACTGAATGTTACTCTGTACCACCAACTGAATGTTACTCTATACCACCAACTGAATGTTACTCTGTACCACCAACTGAATGTTACTCTGTACCACCAACTGAATGTTACTCTATACCACCAACTAACTGAATGTTACTCTGTACCACCAACTGAATGTTACTCTATACCACCAACTGAATGTTACCACCAACTGAATGTTACTCTATACCACCAACTGAATGTTACTCTATACCACCAACTGAATGTTACTCTTTACCACCAACTGAATGTTGCTCTGCCCGGAGGACCCCTGAAGTACCCCCTCATGTGCATTTTACCAGCAGGCCATTGGTCTCATGATTCTTCTCTAGTACCCCCTGTGGATAGGCCCAGTACCCCCTGTGGATAGGCCCAGTAACCCCAGGTGTCCTAGTATCCCCAGTGGATAGGCCCAGTACTCCTAGGTGTCCTAGTACCCCCTGTGGATAGGCCCAGTACTCCCAGGTGTCCTAGTACCCCCTGTGGATAGGCCCAGTACCCTCAGGGAACCTAGTACCGGCTGGTTGGGAACCACTGCCCTAGTCTACTGATCTCCAAGGTATCAGAAATGTCCTCTGTGGTTGCATAATATGATCGATTCCGCAGAGCTGTGTGTGTGTGTGTGTGTGTGTGTGTGTGTGTGTGTGTGTGTGTGTGTGTGTGTGTGTGTGTGTGTGTGTGTGTGTGTGTGTGTGTGTGCTCATCACAACATCACAACAGTAGGGAGCCTGTTCTGATAATTAAGGCTGCTAATCAGACAGAATCCCACAGTTCATGTTTTATGCTCTCTATCTACCTCTCTCTCTCCCTCTTTCTCTCTCTCTCTCTCTCTATCTCTCTTTCTCTCTCTTTCTTTCTTTCTTTCTCTATCTCATTCTCTATCTCTCTCTCTCTCTCTCTTTCTCTTTCTCTCTCTCTCTCTCTCTCTCTCTCTCTCACTCACACACACATGCCTACTGCTAATTAAGAGGAATAATTAGGCAGACACCCACACACACACACACACACTCATATAACACACACACACAACTTCGGCTCTGGTAATTAGGGGCATTAATTACAAGTGTAGTTGTCCCTGTGAGTGTTCTGTATCACTCAGACAGGCACACATCAGGGGTACTTTGCTCTATCACTTTCCACACACACACACACACACACACACACACACACACACACACACACACACACACACACACACACACACACACACACACACACACACACACACACACACACACACACACACACACACACACACACAGTGCACAATACTGTAAACAAGTTATGCCTAATTAGTCCTAGACTTATTGTTGGCCGTGGGTTAACCTGTCTGTCACCATGGGAGCAGAAGACAAGAAATCACCAAATGTTTAGCTCAACAAAGATCCTCCCCCTCATTCCTGCTGGGTCAATACCCTACCCTTTATCCAGACATGAAACTGAAAGTTAACCTTGAAGGGCCTTAAGCAACTTTAAAAACCCCTAAGTAACATAATTTAAAAAATCCCCATCAAAATCTGTCATTTTAAACTAGAGATATATATATTTTTCATTGGATCTCACTCACCAACTTCAAACATCTGCTATCTGAGCAGCTAACCGATCGCTGCAGCTGTACATAGTCTATCGATAAATAGCCCACCCAATTTTACCTACCTCATCCCCATACTGTTTATATTTATTTACTTTTCTGCTCTTTTGCACACCAGTATCTCTACCTGCACATGACCATCTGATCATTTATCATTCCAGTGTTAATCTGCAAAATTGTAATTATCCGCCTACCTCCTCATGCCTTTTGCACACAATGTATATAGACTCTTTTTTTCTTTTTTCTACTGTGTTATTGACTTGTTTATTGTTTACTCCATGTGTAACTCTGTGTTGTCTGTTTACACTGCTATGCTTTGTCTTGGCCAGGTCGCAGTTGTAAACGAGAACTTGTTCTCAACTAGCCTACCTGGTTAAATAAAGGTGTTCTCAACTAGCCTACCTGGTTAAATAAAGGTGTTCTCAACTAGCCTACCTGGTTAAATAAAGGTGTTCTCAACTAGCCTAACTGGTTAAATAAAGGTGTTCTCAACTAGCCTACCTGGTTAAATAGGTGAAATAAATTAAATTAAATTTTAAAAAATGCACCAATCCACCGCATCCGCCGATGTTGCAAGGTGTTTGTCAGACCATGAGACATCCTGACAATCCCATGTGTCTTGGGACTCATCTGCAGTGAAGGTGTTTGTCACACCATGAGACATCCTGACAATCCCATGTGTCTTGGGACTCATCTGCAGTGAAGGTGTTTGTCAGACCATGAGACATCCTGACAATCCCATGTGTCTTGGGACTCATCTGCAGTGAAGGTGTTTGTCAGACCATGAGACATCCTGACAATCCCATGTGTCTTGGGACTCATCTGAAGTTAACCGGTACATGTTTAAAATAATTAATGCAAGTTTGAAGGTAGTTTTGTGCCTGCCCAAAAAGTGGTTAAATAAGTGTAAAAAATACAGTATTAAATCAAATATTTCCTGAGCTACTTATATCTCCTAGAATTTGAACAAACACTGTGTTATTCAATGCATTTCTATGGCCTTTAGTAGTAAAGGCTATATTCAACGTTTTATCAAAACGTTTTCTTATAGATTTCATCCATGCTAGCAATGTTAGCCTCCAACTGCACTAAATATCTCCAGCTAAAGAGCTAGCTAGAGTTAACATTCAACATGATATCTGACGCTAGCATTAGTAACCACCATTGACGCCATTGTAGCAACTTCTTACAAATGAAAAAGTGATGACTTAACATCCCACATGCCCAGAGAGATGACATTGAGCGAATGGGGATCCAAATAGGGGATAGAGATGTAACTTTCTTCCCCTCTGGATGAGTCCACGAGTCACTGAGTGTATGACTGTTTTCCTCTCTGAAGGAGTCACTGAGTGTATGACTGTTTTCCTCTCTGAAGGAGTCACTGAGTGTATGACTGTTTTCCTCTCTGAAGGAGTCACTGAGTGTATGACTGTTTTCCTCTCTGAAGGAGTCACTGTGTATGACTGTTTTCCTCTCTGAAGGAGTCACTGTGTATGACTGTTTTCCTCTCTGAAGGAGTCACTGAGTGTATGACTGTTTCCCTCTCTGAAGGAGTCACTGAGTGTATGACTGTTTTCCTCTCTGAAGGAGTCACTGAGTGTATAACTGTTTTCCTCTCTGAAGGAGTCACTGTGTATGATTGTTTTCCCCTCTGGCTGAGTCGTTGTGTATGATTTTTCCCCCTCTGACTGGGTCACTGTGTATGATTTTTTCCCCCTCTGGCTGGGTCACTGTGTATGATTGTTTTCCCCTCTGGCTGAGTCACTGTGTATGATTTTTTCCCCCTCTGACTGGGTCACTGTGTATGATTTTTCCCCCTCTGGCTGAGTCACTGTGTATGATTGTTTTCCTTCTGACTGAGTCCTTGACTGTTTGACTGTTGTCCTCTCTGACTGAGTCACTGAGTGTATGACTGTTTTCCCCTCTGGCTGAGTCTCTGAGTGTATGACTGTTTTCCCCTCTGGCTGAGTCAGTGAGTGTATGACTGTTTTCCCCGCAGGCTGAGTCACTGTGTATAACTGTTTTCCTCTCTGACTGAGTCACTGTGTATAACTGTTTTCCTCTCTGACTGAGTCACTGTGTATAACTGTTTTCCTCTCTGACTGAGTCACTGTGTATAACTGTTTTCCTCTCTGACTGAGTCACTGTGTATAACTGTTTTCCTCTCTGACTGAGTCACTGTGTATAACTGTTTTCCTCTCTGACTGAGTCACTGTGTATAACTGTTTTCCTCTCTGACTGAGTCACTGTGTATAACTGTTTTCCTCTCTGACTGAGTCACTGTGTATAACTGTTTTCCTCTCTGACTGTCACTGTGTATAACTGTTTTCCTCTCTGGCTGCGTCATTGAGTGTATGACAGTTTTCCCCTCTGGCTGAGTCACTGAGTGTATGACAGCACACACACACAAACCTACTAAACACACAACGATTTAGCATCTACAGAGGTCACATAGGTGACCCCCAATAGTTGACGGTTGTACGGACTGCTCAATAGAATATAATCACATCCTAATTGTCTCTATCTCTCTCCGTCTCTCTCTTTCCTTCCATAGTTGACGGCTGTACGGACTGGTCGGTGGACTACCTGAAGTACCGTGTGTTGAAGGGGGAGCCGGTGAGGCTGAAGTGTGCCCTGTTCTACGGCTACATCAGGGCCAACTACAGCCAGGCTCAGAGCGTCGGCCTCAGCCTCATGTGGTACCGCAGCTCTGGCCTGGGCCACGGAGACTTTGAGGAGCCCATCTCCTTCAACGGCGTGCGCATGAGCAAGGAGGAGGACGCCATCTGGTTCAGACCGGCCGACCTGCAGGACGTGGGCCTCTACTCCTGTGTGCTACGGTAAGACAGGAGGGACATAGTCTACTCTAGTCTACTCCTGTGTGCTACCGTAAGACCTAAGAGACAGTAGGGATATTAGAAATAAAGTAAAACAATTGAGACAGTAGGGATAGTAGGGATACAGTAAGACATTAGAGACAGTAGTGATACTAGAGATACAGTAAGACATTAGAGACACTAGTGATACTCCTGATACAGTAAGGCATTAGATACAGTAGTGATACTATAGATACAGTAAGACATTAGAGACACTAGTGATACTATTGATACAGTAAGGCATTAGATACAGTAGTGATACTATAGATACAGTAAGACATTAGAGACACAAGTGATTCTATTGATACAGTAAGACATTAGATACAGTGGTGATACTATAGATACAGTAAGACATTAGATACAGTAGTGATACTATAGATACAGTAAGACATTAGAGACACTAGTGATTCTATTGATACAGTAAGACATTAGATACAGTGGTGATACTATAGATACAGTAAGACATTAGATACAGTAGTGATACTATAGATACAGTAAGACATTAGAGACACTAGTGATTCTATTGATACAGTAAGACATTAGATACAGTGGTGATACTAGAGATACAGTAAGACATTAGAGACACTAGTGATTCTATTGATACAGTAAAGCAGGAGATAGTAGAAACACTGGGTAAGAGAGGAAATTAATATGATTTATGCAACATGCTCCCTTACAATCACTACATTCAATTGAAGATCTGTGATATTGATGGCTGAGTCTCTTTTTCACACTTTCTCACTTGCACTCCCTCACTCCCTCTCTCCCACTATCTCTTCCCCCCTCCATTCTCTGGTAGAGTCAGAATCTTAATGGTTGTGTGTTTGTCGTTCTGTCTAGAGCGTCTAAAGTGGATGTTTCTCATATGCCTGGAGGCATCATATAGTACTCTCTCCCTCCCTCTCTCCATCACTCTGCTCTCATTTACTCCTCTCTCCTTCACTCTTTCCCTCTAAAAACATAATTTCTAAGGCTAGAACACTGACAATGTTCTCTACAGTACACTGTTCTCTACAGTACACTGTTCTCTACAGTACACTGTTCTCTACAGTACAATGTTCTCTACAGTACACTATTCTCTACAGTACAATGTTCTCTACAGTACACTGTTCTCTACAGTGCACTGTTCTCTACAGTACAATGTTCTCTACAGTACACTGTTCTCTACAGTACACTGTTCTCTACAGTGCACTGTTCTCTACAGTACACTGTTCTCTACAGTACACTGTTCTCTACAGTGCACTGTTCTCTACGGTACAATGTTCTCTACAGTACACTGTTCTCTACAGAACACTGTTCTCTACAGTACACTGTTCTCTACAGTACACTGTTCTCTACAGTGCACTGTTCTCTACGGTACAATGTTCTCTACAGTACACTATTCTCTACAGTACACTGTTCTCTACAGTGCACTGTTCTCTACAGAACAATGTTCTCTACAGTACACTGTTCTCTACAGTGCACTGTTCTCTACAGTACACTGTTCTCTACAGAACACTGTTCTCTACAGAACACTTTTCTCTACAGTACACTGTTCTCTACAGTACTGTACGTGTAGGTGTATGACGCTGGACAAGCAGATAGCCTGCATTATGAAATTCAAAGCATGTTCTCCAATGTTTTAAAGTGTTAAGCAGCCTCAGGCTTGGTGTGTTCAAATGTCGTGCATGGAAGGATTCAAGAGTTATCCAGTACCCTAATCAGAGAAGCACTTTGGAGATTTGTAGCTGAGCTGAAATCAAGGGTAAGCTTTGCAAATTTTATCATACATGACCCAAACACTTCATCCACACAGCTGTGCTAGGAAAAGAGAAAGAGTGAGAGAGGGAGAGAGAGAGAAAGAGGGTGTGAGAACATAGGGAAAGTGAGAGAGCGAGAGAGTGAGCGAGAGAGACATGTATAAAACATTAGGAACAGCTACTCTTTCCACGACATAGACTGACTAGGTGAATCCAGGTGAAAGCCTATGTATGATCCCTTATGTCACTTGTGCTTCTGTCCCCAACCAAGGAGGGCCTACACCAGCACCTAGATCTTCTGCACAGGTTCTGCCAGACAGTAAATCTCAGTATGACAAAAATAATGGTGCTCCAAAAAAGGTCCAGGTGCCAGGACCACAAATACAAATTCCATCTAGATACCATTGCCCTAGAGCACCTAAAAAACAATCAATCAATCAATCAATCAAATGTATTTATGATGCCCTTCTTATATCAGCTGTCACAAAGTGCTGTACAGAAACCCAGCCTAAAACCCCAAACAGCAAGCAATGCAGGTGTAGAAGCACGGTGGCTAGGAAAAACTTCCTAGAAAGGCCAGTACCTAGGAAGAAACCTAGAGAGGAACCAGGCTATAAGGGGTGGCCAGTCCTCTGGCTGTGCCGGGTGGAGATTATAACAATACGTACCTTGTTCTTAACATCAGCGCAACAGGTAACTTCCACAAAGCTGTAAACGATTTGAGACACAAGGCAAGAAGGGCCTTCTATACCATCAAAATGAACATAAAATTCAATACACCACATTGAGACTGCATGCATAATTCTGCAAAAGTATGCTCTGTGTACAACGTAAAACACCAAATAATATGCATGCAGAGCAGAATAAGGCCGATACCCACTGATTATCACAATCCAAAAAAGAGCCGTTCAATTCTACAACCACCTAAAAGGAAGCGATTCCCAAACTTCCCATAACAAAACCATCACCTACAGAGAGATGAACCTGGAAAAGTTCCCTAAGCAAGCTGGTTCTGGGTCTCTGTTCACAAACACAAACAGACCCCACAGAGCCCCAGGACAGCAACACAATTAGACCCAACCAAATCATTAGAAAACAAAGAGATAATTACTTGACACATTGGAAAGAATTAACACAAAAACTGAGCAAAATAGAATGCTATTTGGCACTAACCACAGAGTACACAGTGGCAGAATACCTGACCACTGTGACTGATCCAAACTTAAGGAAAGCTTTGACTCAGTGAGCATTGCCATGATAGTTCTCAAGAGATGACAAGCTATGTGCACACTGCCCACAAAATGAGCTGGAAACTGAGCTGCACTTCCTTGCCTGCCAAATGTATGATCATATTAGAGACACAAATTTCCCTCAGATTACACAGACCCACAAATAATTAAAAAATATATCAAATTTTGATAAACTCCCATATCTATTGGCTGAAATTCCACAGTGTGCCATCACAGCATGAATATTTGTGACCTGTTGCCACGAGAAAAGGGAAACCAGTGCAGAACAAACACCATTGTAAACACATATGTTTCTTTATTTTTCCTTTTGCACATCATTTCAACACTGCACAGTGCCTTCGGAAAGTGTTCAGACCCCTTGACTTCTTCCACATTTTGTTACGTACAGCCTTATTCTAAAATGGATGACATTGTTTTTCCCCCTCATCAGTCATCACACAATACCCCATAATGACAAAGCAAAACCTTTTTTTTTACACTTTTGCAAATGTATAAATAATACGTAACTGAAATATAACGTTAACATAAGTATTCAGACCCTTTACCTAGTACGTTGTTGAAGCACCTTTGGCAGGGAGTCTTCTTGATTATGATGCTACAAGCTTGGAGAGCCTCTTTATGTCTCTATTTGGTTTGGTCAGGGTGTGATTTTAGGTGGGCATTCTATGTTTTGTAATCTATGATTTTTGTATTTCTATGTTTTGGCCGGGTATGGTTCTCAATCAGGGACAGCTGTCTATCGTTGTCTCTGATTGGGAACCATACTTAGGTAGCCCTTTTTCCTCGTTATGTTTTGAAGTGTGTATTGTTTTGTTCGGCGTCTTTTATCACATAAAAAGGAAAATGTACGCTCACCACGCTGTGCCTTGGTCCTAATCCTTCAACAGCCGTGACAGAACTTCCCACCACCAACGGACCAAGCAGCGTGGTATGAAGGAGCAGCGTGTAATGGACTCCTGGACATGGGAGGAAATCCTGGACGGGAAAGGACCCTGGAGGCAGGATGGGGAGTTTCGCCGTCCACGGGAGGAACTGGAAGCAGCTAAAGCTGAGAGGCGACGCTATGAGGGAACACGGCTGGCAAGGAAGCCCGAGAGGCAGCCCCACGGGGAGTGTGGCAGAGTCAGGTTGGAGACCTGAGCCAACTCCCCGTGCTTACCGTGGCGGGCGTCGTACTAGTCAGGCACCGTGTTATGCGGTGGAGCGCACGGTGTCTCCATTACGCGTTCTTAGCCCGGTGCGCTATATCCCAGCTCCCCACATCTGCCGGGCTAGGGTGAGCATCCAGCCAGGACGGATTGTGCCAGCCCTGCTCTCCAGACCTCCAGTACATCTCTATGGCCCAAGATATCCTGCGCCGGCTCTGCGCAAGGTGTCTCCAGTGCGTCCTGTGCCTGCGCCCCGCACGTGCTCGGCCTAAGCCACCATCCAGCCAGGACGGGTTGTGCAGGCTCTTAGCTCGAGACCTCCAGTGCGCCTCCACGACCCAATGTATCCGGTGCCTCAGCCAAGGACAATGCCTCCTGTATGGCCCTCCAGCCTGGTGAGTCCTGTGCCTGCGCCCAGAACTAAGCCTCCAGTGATGATCCATGGCACGAAGCCTCCAGTTATGATCCATGGCACGAAGCCTCCAGTGATGATCCATGGCACGAAGCCTCCAGTGATGATCTATGGTACAAAGCCTCCAGTGATGATCCATGGCACAAAGCCTCCAGTGAGGGGGCCCAGTCCGAGGCCCACAGCAATGAGGGTGCCCAGTCCGGGGCCCGCAGCAACGAGGGTGCCCAGTCCGGGGCCTGCAGTAACGAGGGTGCCCAGTCCGGGGCTCGCAGCAACGAGGGTGCCCAGTCCGAGGCCCGCAACGAAAAGGGGGGGGGGGGTACTGTCACAGCATTGTTTTGTTCTGCGTCTTTTATCAAATAAAAAGGAAAATGTACGCTCACAACGCTGTGCCTTGGTCCTAATCCTTCAACAGCCGTGACACTTGGCACACCTGTATTTGGTGAGTTTCTCCCATTCTTCTATGCAGATCCTCTTTGTCAGGTTGGATGGGGAGGGTCGCTGCACAGCTATTTTCAGGTCTCTCTAGAGATGTTCGATCTGGTTCAAGTCCGGGCTCTGGCTGGGCCACTCAAGGAGATTCAGAGACTTGTCCTGAAGCCACTCCTACGTTGTCTTGGCTGTGTGCTTAGGGTCGTTATCCTGTTGGAAGGTGAACGTTTGCAAGATCCTGAGTGCTCTGGAGCAAGTTTTTATCAAGGTTCTCTCTGTACTTTGCTCCGTTCATCTTTGCCCCGATCCTGACTAGTCTGCCAGTCCCTGCTGCTGAAATGGTGCCAGGTTTCCTCCAGACGTGACACTTAGTATTCAGGCCAAAGAGTTCTATCTTGGTTTCATCAGACCAGGGAATCTTGTTTCTCATGGTCTGAGACTTTAGTTGCCTTTCGGCAAAATCCATGTGGGCTGTCGTGACTTTTACTGAGGAGTGACTTCCGCCTAGCCACTTCACCACAAAGGCCTGATTGGTGGAGTGCTGCATAGATGGTTGTCCTTCTGGAAGGTTCTCCAATCTCCACAGAGGAACTCTAGAGCTCTCAGGTTCTTGGTCAAGCTCCAACCATCAGGTTCTTGGTCAGCTCCAATATCAAGGCCCTTCTCCCCCGATTGCTAAGTTTGGCCTGGCGGCCAGCTCTAAGAAGGGTCTTAATGGTTCCAAACGTCTTATTTTTAAGAATGATGAAGGCCACTGTGTTCTTGTGGACCTTCAATGCTGCAGAAATGTGTTGTTACCCTTCCTCAGACCTGTGCCTCGACCTATTCCTGTCTCTGAGTTCTAGGGACAATTCCTTCAACCTCATGGCTTGGTTTTTGCTCTGACATGCACTGTCAATTGTGGGACCTTATATAGACAGGTGTGTGCCTTTCCAAATGATGTCTAATTAATTGAATTTACCTCAGATGGGCTCCAATCCAGCTGTAGAAACATCTCAAGGATGACCAATGGAAACAGGATGCAACTGAGCTCATTTGCGAGTCTATAGTAAAGGTTCTGAATTCTTATATAGATAAGGTATTTATGTTTGCTTTGTCATTATACGGTATTGTGTGTAGATTGCTGAGGATTCTGTGTTCATTTAATCCATTTTAGAATAAGGCTGTAACGTGACAAAGTGTGGAAAAAGTCAAGGGGTCTGAATACTTTCCGAAGACACTGTATATAGACAAATGTCTTTAGTCTTTATTAAACTTTTGTGAGTTTAATATTTACTGTAAATCTTTTTATTGTTTACTTAATTTGTGTTTACTGTCTATTTCACTTGCTTTGGGAATGTAAACATATGTTTCCTATGCCAATAAAGCCCATTGAAGTGAATTGAGAGATTCCTCCATTCCTCTGCTACTCATGCAATCAATATCCCCACATTAATGGTTGTTTTTTTTGTCTCCAGGTTTTGCTCAGAATTTCAATTATCACTTAAAGTTTGACTGTTAGCGTAGGAGATTATAATGGGGATAGAATCGTCTATCTGGAGCGTCTATCCTACTATATTATTTTGCATTGGAGTTATGCTGCTATATTGAGTTGGCTATATCTAAACAGAGATCAACCCTTCACTGGAGAAAGTACAGCATTAAAACCTTCCAGCTGTTATTCCCTGGAAGGAGATATGGACGTGTACAGGATCATTGAAGCGTTTAGTGTGTGTGTATGTGTGCGCGTGTGTGTGGGTGTATGTGTGTGTTAGCCCCTTTGTCCTTAGCCATCTGAAACCTAACTTTTCCCATCAGTGTGTGTAGGTGACTACATAACATTCATGTTCTCTCTCTCTCCCTCCATCTCTTTCTCTCTCTCCCTCTCTCTCTCTCTCTCTCTCTCTCTCTCTCTCTCTCCATCACTTTATATTGGGGTCATTGTCTATTTGGAAGACCCATTTGCGAACAAGCTTTAACTTCCTGACTGATGTCTTGACATGTTGCTTTAAAATATCCACATAATTTTCTTTCCTGATGATGCCATCTATTTTGTGAAGTGCACCAGTCCCTCCTGCAGCAAAACACCCCCACAACATGATGCTGTCACCCCCGTGCTTCACGGTTGGGATGGTGTTCTTCGGCTTGCAAGCCTCCCCCTTTTTCCTCCAAACATAATGATGGTCATTATGGCTAAACAGTTCTATTTTTGTTTCATCAGACCAGAGGACATATCTTCAAAAAGTATGATCTTTGTCCCCATGTGCAGTTGCAAACCGTAGCTTTTTTATGGCGGTTTTGGAGCAGTGGCTTCTTCCTTGCTGAGCGGCCTTTCAGGTTATGTCGATATAAGACTCGTTTTACTGTGGATATAGATACTTTTGTACCTGTTTCCTCCAGCATCTTCATAAGGTCCTTTGCTGTTGTTCTGGGATTGATTTGCACTTTTTGCACCAAAGTACGTTCATGTCTAGGAGACAGAAGGCGTCTCCTTCCTGCGTGGTCCCATGGTGTTTATACTTGCGTACAATTGTTTGTACAGATGAAAGTGGTACCTTCAGGTGTTTAGAAATTGCTCCCAATGATGAACCAGACTTGTGGAGGTCTTTTCTGAGGTCTTGGCTGATTTCTTTTGATTTTCACATGGAAGAAGCGACTGCTCCAAAATCGCCATAAAAAGCCAGACTACGGTTTGCAACTGCACATGGGGACAAAGATCATACTTTTTGGAGAAATGTCCTCTTGTCTGTTGAAACAAAAATAGAACTGGTTGGTCACAATGACCATCGTTATGTTTGGAGGAACAAGGGGGAGGCTTGCAAGCCAGAGAATACCATCCCAACCGTGAAGCACTGGGGTAGCAGCCTCATGTTGTGGGGGTGCTTTACAGCAGGAGGGTCTGGTGCACTTCACAAAATAGATGGATATATTGAAGCAACATCTCAAGACATCAGTCTGGAAGTTAAAGCTTAGGCGCAAATGGGTCTTCTAAATGGACAATGACCCCAAAAATACTTTCAAAGTTGTGGTAAAATGGCTTAAGGACAACCAAGTCAAGGTATTGGAGTGGCCATCACAAAGCCCTGACCTCAATCCTATAGAACATTTGTGGGCAGAACTGAAAAAGTGTGTGCGAGCAAGGAGGCATACAAACCCGACTCAGTTACACCAGCTCTGTCAGGAGGAATGGGCTAAAATTCACCCAACTTATTGTGGGAAGCTTGCGGAAAGCTACCCAAAATGTTTGACCCAAGTTAACTTCTTGAGAATACTTGACACGCAGACGTCCCAAGTATGCCCCTGGAAATGCAAATGCGCTACGCTAAATGCTAAATGTACTCGTTACAACTCAATCTTTGATCAAAATTCACAAGCAGGGTATTGAATTAAAGCTACACTCGTTGTGAACCTAGCCAGCAAGTCAGATTTTTAAAATGCTTTTCGGCGAAAGCATCAGAAGCTATTATCTGATAGCATGCACCCCCCAAAATGCCAGCTCGACACGTAAACAACAGATTTTGCGATAGCCGGCGCTACCCAAAACGCAGAAATAAAATATAAAACATTCATTACCTTAGACGAGCTTCTTTCTTGGCACTCCTATATGCCCCATAAACATCACTATTGGGTCTTTTTTTCGTTTAAATCGGTCCATATATACCCAAAATAGCTTTGTATGGAAGTTGTGTCATTCAGAAAAAATCATCGTTTTTAAACGCTGCGTAATTTTTTAAAATTAAAAAAGTCGACGATAAACTTTCACAAAACACTTCGAAATCCTTTTGTAATCCAACTTTAGGTATTAGTAAACGTTTATAATCTATCAAAATGATTACAGGGCGATGTCTCTTCAATAGGTCTTCACTTCAAAAACAATGCCATCTGATCTCTCCCTCAACTGCATCCGGGTGAAGACTGGGAAAATGGAGGTCAGACAGAAGGATTTTCCAACAATTAATTCAATTGAAAATTAGGACAATGGAATTTGTATGAATTGCAGGCAGATTCCCATTAAATTCTGTTCTCTTTTAACAACTGGTGGAAGTGACTTATGGAAATTATTTTTTGCTTTCAGAGAGCAGTTTTTCTTGCGTTTTTCAATGAAACACACGATCTGTTATAGTCACAGCCGTGATTTAACCAGTTTTATAAACTTCAGAGTGTTTTCTATCCACACATACTAATCATATGCATATACTATATTCCTGGCATGAGTAGCAGGACGCTGAAAAGTTGCGCGATTTTTAACAGAATTTTCAAAAAAGGAGGGGGTAGAAGTAAGAGGTTATTAAACAATTTAAAGGCAATGCTACCAAATTCTAATTGAGTGTATGTAAACTTCTGACCCACTGGGAATGTGATGAAATAAATAAAATCTGAAATAAATAATTCTCTTTACTATTATTCTGCCATTTCACATTCTTAAAATAAAGTTGTGATTCTAACTGACCTAAGACAGGGAATTTTTACTAGGATTAAATGTCAGGAATTGTGAAAAACTGAGTTTAAATGTATTTGGCTAAGCTATATGTAAACTTCTGACTTC
>NC_092149.1:76542189-76549689 GCF_045791955.1 Oncorhynchus clarkii lewisi
TACGCTTGGTTACAGGGTTAATTATGCTTGGTTACAGGGTTAATTACGCTTGGTTACAGGGTTAATTATGCTTGGTTACAGGTTTAATTATGCTTGGTTACTGGGTTAATTACGCTTGGTTATAGGGTTAATTATGCTTGGTTACAGGGTTAATTACGCTTGGTTACAGGGTTAATTATGCTTGGTTACAGGGTTAATTATGCTTGGTTACAGGGTTAATTATGCTTGGTTACAGGGTTAATTATGCTTGGTTACAGGGTTAATTATGCTTGGTTACAGGGTTAATTGTGCTTGGTTACAGGGTTAATTACGCTTGGTTACAGGGTTAATTATGCTTGGTTACAGGGTTAATTATGCTTGGTTACAGGGTTAATTATGCTTGGTTACAGGGTTAATTATGCTTGGTTACAGGGTTAATTATGCTTGGTTACAGGGTTAATTATGCTTGGTTACAGGGTTAATTATGCTTGGTCACAGGGTTAATTATGCTTGGTTACAGGGTTAATTACGCTTGGTTACAGGGTTAATTATGCTTGGTTATAGGGTTAATTATGCTTGGTTACAGGGTTAATTATGCTTGGTTACAGGGTTAATTACAGGGTTAATTACGCTTGGTTACAGGTTTAATTATGCTTGGTTATAGGGTTAATTACGCTTGGTTACAGGGTTAATTACAGGGTTAATTACGCTTGGTTACAGGTTTAATTATGCTTGGTCACAGGTTTAATTATGCTTGGTCACAGGGTTAATTACAGGGTTAATTACGCTTGGTTACTGGGTTAATTACAGGGTTAATTACGCTTGGTTACAGGTTTAATTATGCTTGGTTACAGGGTTAATTATGCTTGGTCACAGGGTTAATTACGCTTGGTTACAGGTTTAATTATGCTTGGTTACAGGGTTAATTATGCTTGGTTACAGGGTTAATTATGCTTGGTCACAGGGTTAATTATGCTTGGTTACAGGGTTAATTATGCTTGGTCACAGGGTTAATTACGCTTGGTTACAGGTTTAATTATGCTTGGTTACAGGGTTAATTATGCTTGGTCACAGGGTTAATTATGCTTGGTTAAAAGGTTAATTACGCTTGGTTACAGGGTTAATTATGCTTGACTACAGGGTTAATTATGCTTGGTTACAGGTTTAATTATGCTTGGTTACAGGGTTAATTATGCTTGGTTACAGGGTTAATTATGCTTGGTTACAGGGTTAATTATGCTTGGTCACAGGGTTAATTATGCTTGGTTACAGGGTTAATTATGCTTGGTTACAGGTTTAATTATGCTTGGTTACAGGGTTAATTACGCTTGGTTACAGGGTTAATTATGCTTGGTTACAGGGTTAATTATGCTTGGTTACAGGGTTAATTACAGGGTTAATTACGCTTGGTTACAGGTTTAATTATGCTTGGTTGCAGGGTTAATTATGCTTGGTCACAGGGTTAATTACGCTTGGTTACAGGTTGAATTATGCTTGGTTACAGGGTTAATTATGCTTGGTCACAGTTTTAATTATGCTTGGTTACAAGGTTAATTACGCTTGGTTACAGGGTTAATTATGCTTGGTTACAGGGTTAATTATGCTTGGTTACAGGGTTAATTATGCTTGGTTACAGGGTTAATTATGCTTGGTTACAGGGTTAATTATGCTTGGTTACAGGGTTAATTACGCTTGGTTACAGGGTTAAATATGCTTGGTTACAGGGTTAATTATGCTTGGTTACAGGGTTAATTATGCTTGGTTACAGGGTTAATTACGCTTGGTTACAGGGTTAATTATGCTTGGTTACAGGGTTAATTATGCTTGGTTACAGGGTTAATTACGCTTGGTTACAGGGTTAATTACGCTTGGTTACAGGGTTAATTATGCTTGGTTACAGGGTTAATTACGCTTGGTTACAGGGTTAAAACAGAAACAACTCAACGGTTAACACACACACAGACGTCTCTCCACAGTGCTGTGGCCTCCTGCTGGTGTGTTAATTGCTGTTGAAGCGTTGGCCCATAATGCATTTCTTGGTCCAGATCAGCACATTAGCAAGCTGACCACTGAGGCCCCTTGTACACAGACAGTTAAAGAGCCAGGACCAAGGTCAAGGACCAACGCACACACAGGCACGCCTACGTGAATAAACACACCCTTGTATACACACACACTTGCATACACACATACTGTACACACACACACGTATGCAAGCACACACACTTGCACGCATGTACGCACACACACACGCAAACATGCACTTACAAGTCCACTGCACATTCTCCACAATGAGACACAAACACACAGCCGTGCTCAGTCAGCCTTAGCTGCAGGGTGAGTTCCAGGGTTGAGGGCACGCTCTACTCGGAGCAGCCCAGGTGTGTGCTCCGCTGGCTGGGCATGAGGCAGTGGAGCATGGGTCTCTGCTGGTTCAACTGTGCTGATTAGGGTGGAAGGAAAGGTTAAACTCTTTCCCCTTTTTACTCTCTATCAGTCCGCTCTCTCTCTCTACAGCTGATAGGTCGTGACTGGCTTGGTTTGTTCTGTGAAAACCAGGAATCAGAAGAGTCCCTAGCAGCTAAAGGAGTCTATGTAGACCATACTGTTGCTACTGTTTACTAACAGTTTCCCTAGGCCTGGTTGAAGGCCTGTGTATTCCAGTGTAGATATGTCTCCATATCTCTGTATATCCTGATATTGATAAGTCTGAACATGAGGCTTGGGCGGTATACCGTATAAACCGCATCCTGGGGTATTTGGAAATAGCCACGGGATGGTTTTTCAATACTGTTTAAACTATTCATTTGTTTTTTTCAATACATTTCAATATTCATATCTACTTTTTAAGTAAATGCTTGCAGTCAACTTGTGCAATACATTAGGAGATTACGTTCTTCATTTCACCTGTCACATCATTGTTCATAATGAAGCGTACTGGTTAGTCTCCAGTCACATAGTGTTTGTTTACAAGCACACAACAGCGAGAGGCCGGAGCCTTGCTAGTCACTCACTGTTGTGCAACACTCGGCATGTGATCTAGTTACAGTATAGAGTTCACAACTAAATGTTTGCCTGCTAGATATCTTATATCTATTAAGGTAACTGTCTAAAATGCTCTGCAGTTGAGCATTTGGTTTGGTCATTTATTAGCTAGTTAGCTGTCTACCTAAGTGGTTAGTTTCTTCCAAAATCAATCTTCGCTTGGTAACATCAGAGAATCCCCTCCTGGATCAAGAGCCTTGCTGTCTAATATTTGTTTTGTCCGTACAGCAAACTGTGAGTAGTATTTTTTTAGTTACTTGTATAACTTTATGAGTTGGGATGTCTGTAAAATAAATAAATAGTTTAGGTCAGAGACTGTATAAAATGTTCGCAGTGCGTTTGCTAGCATTTAGTTAGCATTCTCTATGGCATTCTACATATATTTGTTAGCATTGCTAACTTTTGGGGTTTGAAAAGTGTCAGAGGTGGTATTACTCAATATCCCTGGATCGCACAAGGTCGGTATGAAGGTATAACAAGCTGAATACCTCCCAAGCCAAGCTGAATACCTCCCAAGCCAAGCTGAATACCTCCCAAGCCAAGCTGAATACCTCCCAAGCCAAGCTGAATACCTCCCAAGCCAAGCTGAATACCTCCCAAGCCAAGCGGAATACCTCCCAAGCCAAGCGGGATACCTCCCAAGCCAAGCTGAATACCTCCCAAGTCAAGCTGAATACCTCCCAAGCCAAGCGGGATACCTCCCAAGCCAAGCTGAAAGCCACACCTTTCTCACTGAGCTGGAACAGGGAGATATACACTTCTCCAACAACACCTCCTGTTGGACAAGGCAGGGACGTAATCCCGGAAGCTAAGCTTCCTAATAGGTCATTGATGACCAGTGTTTTGTCCCCGGAAGAGCTCAATAAGAATGAGGCCGATAGGAAATAGATATACAACAATTCCCTTTATCACTGCTCACATCACGGCTGTGTGTGTGACTGTATGTGTGTCCGCGTGCTCGTGTGTGCAGTGTACCACTGTGTGTGTGTATGTGTGTGTAGTACTGTATGTTCAGCACGGTGTGTTCTGCATGTCGGATTGCTTGTGTGTTCATTTATTTTTACTGTGTGTGCAGTGTGTACTGTAGAGTATGTCATGTGTGTGTGTGTGTTTCTGCGTGTGCGCCTCTGTGCGTGTGTCTATGTCAATCAAATTCATTCAATCAAATGTATTTATGAAGCCCTTTTTACACCAGCCGATGTCACAAAGTGCTGTACAGAAACCCAGCCTAAAACCCCAAACAGCAAGCAATGCAGGTGTAGAAGCACGTGTGTGTGTTTGTTAACATGTCAGTGTGACCTCAATGTAATGGTCGAGGCCATAAAAACTTTATGAAGGTTATAAATACAGAGCTTCCTGCCTAATGACATAGAGGAGGGAAGGAGAGAGGAGAGATGGGGGAGGGAGGGGGGGAGGGAGAGAGAGAGAGAGAGAGAGAGAGAGGGAGAGAGAGAGAGACAGACAGAGACAGATAGAGACAGAGAGAGAGAGAGAGAGAGAGAGACAAAGAGAGAGAGAGAGAGACAGAGAGAGACAGAGCGAGACAGAGAGAGACAGAAAGAGACAGAGAGACAGAGAGAGAGAGGTAAGCAAAGTGTTAAATGTAACATAGTGTAGCACTTTTTCTCTTTCACAGTCCATCTTTCGCAGTCTTTTTGTGTCAGTGTAGAGGTTGATAGCTAAAGCTCTCACATCCTCTCTGCATGTCTGCCTAGTATATTTGATGTCACAGCTCCTAGGTTCTGACACAAACATGCTGGCCTCATAGGAGGAACTAGAAGCCTTCTGAAATCAAATGTACTGTCAACACACACACACACACACACACACACACACACACACACACACACACACACACACACACACACACACACACACACACACACACACACACACACACACACACACACACACACACACACACACACACACACACACTGCCTGAGGTCTCTCTTCATGTTCACAGTAATGGAGTGTCAGTGACTTGTCAAAAACAAGGGGGAAGTAATTGTGTGTGACACACAAGTCTCACAGTGGGGTGTGTTCCCTATCCTAACCTTAACCATTAGGGGATGACAAAATACATGATGCTGGATCTGTTGTTGGGGGTAACTAAACTCTGACCATCCTGGTAGTGTAAGTGAAGTCTTCACAACAAACCACACCTCTCCAATCATTGTGGGCTGCAGTCCTGCTGGTTTTCCATGTCCAGGTAGGTAACAACCTGTCCTGGCTGGATGGTTACTTTGGCACGGGCGCAGGCACAGGACGCACTGGGCTGTGCAGACGCACCGGAGACACAGAGCGCAGAGCCGGCGCAGGATATCCTGGGCCGTAGAGACATACTGGCGGCCAGATGTGCTGAGCCGGCACCCTCCGACCTGGCTGGATGCCCACTCTAGCCCGGCCGATTCGGGGAGCTGGAAGGTAGCGCACCGGGCTGTGAACACGCACTGGAGACACCGTGCGCTCCACCGCATAACACGGGGCCTGACCAGTACGACGCTCGCCACGGTAAGCACGGGGAGTTGGCTCAGGTCTCCAACCTGACTCTGCCACACTCCCCGTGTGCCTCCCCCAAAATGTTTTGGGGCTGCCTCTCGTGCCTGCTCCGTTGCCGTGACTCCTGGTAGCGAAATCGTTCCTCCCACGCTACTTCAGCCTGTTTCCATGGTAGGGTCTTGTCCCCTGCCATAACCTCTTCCCATGTCCAAGATGTCCTCCATTCTCTCTTCTCCCGGGCCCAGGATCCCTGCTCCTCCTGGCCACGCTGCTTGGTCCCTTGGTGGTGGGTAGTTCTGTCACGGTCGTCAAATGAAGTGGACCAAAGTGTAGCGTTGTGAGCGTACATTTTCCTTTTTATTTAAAATGTCGCCAACAAACAAAGAAAACACAGTGAAGCTTACAGGGCTATAATGCCACTAACAAAAGTCAGCTACCCACACTGAAAGAAGGGAAAAAGGGCTACCTAAGTATGATTCCCAATCAGAGACAACGATAGACAGCTGTCCCTGATTGAGAACCATACCCGGCCAAAACATAGAAATAAAGAAACATAGAATGCCCCCCCAAATCACGCCCTGACCAAACCAAAATAGAGACATAAAAAGGCTCTCTCAGGTCAGGGAGTGACATTATTGGTATAATTTACTGATATAATTTATTGGTATAATTTATTGATATAATATATTGGTATTATTTATTGATAGGATGCTTGCCTAGGTGTTGTGGATGGGGATGGCGGATGCTTGCTAAGGTGTTGTGGATGGAGATTGAGGATGTTTGCTAAGGTGTTGTAGATGGGGATGGCGGATGCTTGCTAAGGTGTTGTAGACGGGGATGGCGGATGCTTGCTAAGGTGTTGTAGATGGGGATGGCGGATGCTTGCTAAGGTGTTGTAGATGGGGATGGCGGATGCTTGCTAAGGTGTTGTAGATGGGGATGGCGGATGCTTGCTAAGGTGTTGTAGATGGGGATGGCGGATGCTTGCTAAGGTGTTGTAGACGGGGATGGCGGATGCTTGCCAAGGTGTTGTAGATGGGGATGGCGGATGCTTGCTAAGGTGTTGTAGACGGGGATGGCGGATGCTTGCCAAGGTGTTGTAGATGGGGATGGCGGATGCTTGCTAAGGTGTTGTAGACGGGGATGGCGGATGCTTGCTAAGGTGTTGTGGACGGGGATAGTGGATGCTTGCTAAGGTGTTGTGGACGGGGATAGTGGATGCTTGCTAAGGTGTTGTGGACGGGGATAGTGGATGCTTGCTAAGGTGTTGTGGACGGGGATAGTGGATGCTTGCTAAGGTGTTGTGGACGGGGATAGTGGATGCTTGCTAAGGTGTTGTGGACGGGGATAGTGGATGGGTGTAAGGTGTTGTAGACGGGGATAGAGGATGGGTGTAAGGTGTTGTAGACGGGGATAGTGGATGGGTGTAAGGTGTTGTAGACGGGGATAGAGGATGGGTGTAAGGTGTTGTAGACGGGGATAGAGGATGGGTATAAGTATCTGCGTCCGGTGCCAAAGATTTCATGTTTGAATCCAGCGAGATTTTAGATTTAAAACTATCCTAAACCTTAACCATTCACAGTTAATGCCTAAACGTAACCTTAAACACTCTGAAATTTGACGTTTGGAAAACATGGATGAACGTCTAATTCTGAGACTGTGAGAGCCTGTTGCCATTACACCAACCCTCAAAGACAAGGAATCTATAGTCATCAGGCCTACGTCGTCAGCTCTCTATTAAACCTATCACTACATACCATAGGACCATTCCAGCTTATTAAAAGACTGTACCATTAATCCATCTGCACTATAAAATCCTTACCAAAGGGCTAGAATTAGGTGATCTCATTTCAGCTGTAGGGTGTAGGGTTGTTTCCCTTATTAAAAGTAACCCATCTTCCCCTCAAGTGGGCGTGAGATTATCTACAGTATCTTTTATCACTTCCTGATTAAACCAACACATCCCGGACAGCA
>NC_092149.1:76557189-76579689 GCF_045791955.1 Oncorhynchus clarkii lewisi
TCTCTGTCTCATTAGCCAGTCCCCTTAGAAAGGGTATTCTGGAACCTTCTCATCCAATTAAAATATAAGAATGGGACCATGAACAATCACACTCAGACCAGGAGAGAGGAAGGGAAAAGAGAGAGGGAGGAAGAGGAGTGAGGGAGGAGAAATAAGAGAACGCCCGATCTTCTTTTCATCTCCTACTCAGGGTACTTTGAATTTACGAAGAGGTTTCAGGTGTGTGTTTTTCCTCCCCATCCCTCTTCCCCCTTTCTATCTCAAGTCCTCTCTTCCTTACATGTAGTACATGGTACATAAAAACCTGACATAATATGGCAGTATTTCTTTATAGAGCGTTGAGGTTTTCAAAATGAGCCTTTTATCCTTCAGTCTAGTCTAATGTGTCTGTGAAGCACCGACATAACTGTCCTGATCATTTCTCTTCCTACCACTTCCCTGGTACACAATGAGATGCACACTGAGCAGTCCTCTCTCCTTCCTCTCTTTCTTTCCCTCTCTTTCTCCCTTTTCCTCACTTTCATAGGAGATCAATAATATAATTTGAGGGTATATGAGGTGGCATTGTGTGTGTGTGCGTGCGTGCGTGCGTGCGTCTGAAAAGTGAGGCTGTGTTTGGGTCTTCTGGGCATGCAAGGCAGGTTGGGTGCCAGGTTGGAAGAGGAAAGTTCATTGCCAAGCCAGGCCCTTCAAGCTCTCCTCACCCACACAGTTACGCTCAGACTCCTTCCCTCTTTCTCTCCCTTTCTCTTCTCTCCAGCTAGCTGAGAAGCATGGCAGCTCCCATTTTACCTCCCATTTACTCTCTCATACTGATATATATATAATATATTCTCCTAGCCCACTTTTCACTCCTACTTAGCCAGTGATGATGTAGACTTTTTCCTCTAACCATGTATTTTTTGTCTATGAGGAAATTATGTATACAGCTGACTTTAGATCAGAGACTAGAAGAAGTATCAGCCTAGTTCCTGTGGCCCATGGAGTGTTAGCTCCTCCCAAGGTGGATCTGTCTCTGAGGAGGACCAGTATCAGCCTAGTTCCTGTGGCCCATGGAGTGTTAGCTCCTCCCAAGGTGGATCTGTCTCTGAGGAGGACCAGTATCACCCTAGTTCCTGTGGCCCATGGAGTTTTAGCGCCTCCCAAGGTGGATCTGTCTCTGAGGACCAATATCAGCCATCACATCCTCTCTTTCCCTCTCTCCCTCTCTCTCCACCTCATCCTCTCTTTCTTCCTCTGTTCCTCAGAGTGATACGTTGAGGGAACTGGTAATTACCTGGAGCAGAATCTATCAACCCCTCTCTTTTGCTCTCTCTCCTTCTCCCTATCTTATTATATCCTCTCTACTGATGCACATTCCCTCTGATTTTTCTCCAATACATCCTTTCTCTCTTTAAATGACCTGGCCTTTCTCTCAGTACTTCAGTTAGCCTCGTTGAGAAGTAGGCCTTAAAAAGGAAGCCTGGGGAAGTCCATGGCACAAAATTTGCTTAAAAAAGGGTGGGAACCTGGTGTAAATCAGTGACGCCTCGCAACACGTCAAACCAATCAAATGCCTTGCTTGGGCAGAGGTGCAGACTTGATTAGTGTCGTAGGTGGAACAGTGTGTGAGGATGGCCGTGAAGTCTCTGATTAAAACATTTTGATGTATGTAGTGTGTATGGTGAACCGTATGACTGCAACAGGAACAAACATAACCCTTTACAAGGTAAATGGTATTCTTTGTGACCGGACTACACACTGGCCTTAGAAGAGATAACGTGTCACGCTGACTGATGGGTTTTCAAAAGCAGGTTCTGGCTCCTGTCGCAATCTGCTACTGGAGTAAATAAGAAATGCTAATGACGTGGAAAGAATTGGCTGTTTTGTGAGGGAAAGAGCACATTCTAGGGTTAGAACGAAAAGATGTCTCGACCCACAGAAGCACCAAAAGAGTGTCTGTTCAGGAAAGCACAGAGACTCCGGCGAGAGGAGTCCTATTTCAGGGACCCAGCCCCAGAGACAGATGACCAGCCGCCAGACATAGGAGTTCAACCGCTACAAGCACCGGTTTTTGGTGCGTCATCATCGTCCATAAGTGACAACAACAAAAGTGATCACTACGTACTTATTAAGGTAAGTGCTGTACCTTCGGACAACATAGCTATCTACAGCCAACTTTTGTCAATGCAATAGGCCGTGGGGCTACAGGTGAACTATTGTTTGACTGTTTCTTACTTATCCCAGTATTAATCATGACACTCTTCATAGACTTCTCATATAGGTAGAAAACCGTGTCCTACTGGCTCATTTTTGTAGGCTACATTTAATAACGTCTTCAGTTGATCATAGTGACAATTGTAGCCTAGATCATTTATACATAGTTTGTTTTTTTGCCTGATATTGAAGTAACTGATAAAACCCATTTTATGAGGTACATACATACAGTTTTTCATTGCAAATGTGTTGAATAATGCATGACAACTCAGATATTAAACTTTCTTTTTTTTTAAGGTCACTGTTACAACTACTTCTCGTACAAAGTCACGTATACTTAGAGGTCATTTGGAAAGAATTGGTATATGTCTTCAAGGTAATCGTCCCAAAGCAATATCAAAGTATTTGATGCAAGAACTGAGAACACCAAGTTCCAATGAACTTGAAGCTTTCCATCTTATCCACTACTGTCCCGTCAATGTGGATAGGGGGGTGCTCCCTCTGCTGTTTCCTGAAGTCCACAGCAGTATACCACCCTGCATACCACTGCTGGCTTGCTTCTGAAGCTAAGAAGCGTTGGTCCTGGTTAGTCCCTAGATGGGAGACCAGATGCTGCTGGAAGTGGTGTTGGAGGGCCAGTAGGAGGCACTCTTTCCTCTGGTCTAAAAAAAAATATCCCAAAGCCTCAGGGCAGTGATTGGGGACATTGCCCTGTGTAGGGTGCCGTCTTTTGGATGGGATGTTAAACGGGTGTCCTGACTCTCTGAGGTCATTAAAGATCTCATGGCACTTATTGTAACAGTAGGGGTGTTAACCCCGGTGTCCTGCCTAAATTCCCAATCTGACCCTCAAACCATCACGGTCACCTAATAATCCCCAGTTTACAATTGGCTCATTCATCCCCCTCCTCTCCCCTGTAACTATTCCCCAGGTCGTTGGTCAACCTCAGCAATCGGGGGAGAAGGGCCTTGATAAGGGAGCTGACCAAGAACCTGATGGTCACTCTGACAGAGCTCCAGAGTTCCTCTGTGGAGATGGGAGAACCTTCCAGAAGGACAACCATCTCTGCAGCAATCCACCTATCAGGCCTTTGTGGTAGAGTGGCCAGACGGAAGCCACTTCTCAGTAATGACAGCCAACTTGGAGTATGCCAAAAGGCACCTAAAGACTCTCAGGCCATGAGAAACAACATTCTCTGGTCTGACGAAACCAAGATTGAACTCTTTGGTCTGAATGCCAAGCGTCACGTCTGGAGGAACCTGCCCCCATCCCTACGGTGAAGCATGGTGGTGGCAGCATCATACTGTGGGGATGTTTTTCAGTGGCAGAGACTGGGAGACTAGTCAGGATTGTGGAAAAGATGAACGAAGCAAAGTACAGAGAGATCCTTGATGAAAACCTGTTCCAAGTCACATCTTGGCCCACTCTATACTTTAGACAGGCGAACTGAAAAGTATGAGTGAGTATTAGAACAAATCTTTAAGCTGAATTATTTATTTACTGTGTGTGTATGGCATACATTCTACCTACAGGGAGGAGGTGAGGGCCCTTGGAGTGTGGTGTCAGGAAAATAACCTCACACTCAATGTCAACAAAACAATGGAGGTGATCGTGGACTTCAGGAAACAGCAGAGGGAGCACCCCCCTATCCACATCGACGGGACAGTAGTGGAGAGGGTAGTAAGTTTTAAGTTCCTCGGCGTACACATCACGGACAAACTGAATTGGTCCACCCACACAGACAGCGCTGTGAAGAAGGCGCAGCAGCGCCTCTTCAACCTCAGGAGGCTGAAGAAATTTGGCTTGTCACCAAAAGCACTCACAAACTTTTACAGATGCACAATCTAGAGCAGCCTGTCGGGCTGTATCACCGCCTGGTACGGCAACTGCTCCGCCCACAACCGCAAGGCTCTCCAGAGGGTAATGAGGTCTGCATAACGCATCACTGGGGGCACACTACCTGCCCTCCAGAACACCTACACCACCCGATGTCACAGGAAGGCCATAAAGATCATCAAGGACAACAACCACCCGAGCCACTGCCTGTTCACCCCGCTATCATCCAGAAGGCTAGGTCAGTACAGGTGCATCAAAGCAGGGACCAATGCCACTTAATATAATGTTTACATACCCTACATTGCTCATCTCATATGTATATACTGCACTCTATACCATCTACTGCATCTTGCCATCTTTATGTAATACATGTATCACTAGCCATTTTAAACTATGCCACTTTTATATGTTTACATACCCTACATTACTCATCTCATATGTATATACTGTACTCGATACCATCTACTGCATCTTGCCTATGCCGTTCTGTACCATCACTCATTCATATATCTTTATGTACATATTCTTTATCCCTTTACACTTGTGTGTATAAGTTAGCAGTTGTGTAATTGTTAGGTTAGATTACTCGTTGGTTACTACTGCATTGTCGGAACTAGAAGCATTTCGCTACACTCGCACTAACATTTGCTAACCATGTGTAATAACATTTGATTTTATTTTATTTGATTTTCCAAACAGCTCAATGGCAAAGGGGCCTGTTTCCACAACAATAATATCCTAGACTATATACCATAAGTCTTTTGAAGTGATAGACAATGAGACTATACCTACAGTATTAATCAACACAGCATGTGAAAGTCCTCATGTATACACAGTCATGTTTTCCCAACACTGAATCATCATCACAATCATCATCACTCAAGTGTTCGTCATCCAGTGGTGATAGACAGTAGGGCTATTGCATCTCATGTCAGTAATGGGCAGAGCAGAAAACAATGTCCTCAATTCAGAAAAGTAAGGGAATAGCGCTCAGAATGTTGTCAATGATTTTGTCAGGGTTACCCTCATTGGCTGATGTGCAATAAACAGAAACACTCCCATGAACACCTGTGTATTCCATATCAAGTTTAAGGTCATGTCATTTCTCTCTCAGCTATTGCCTAAGCTCTTCACTGACCAGCCTACAGTATCTCTTGGCAGTAATTGTTGTTCTGCAATCCTCTCCTAAGGACTTGAATTGCCCTCACGTATGTCCTTGCAGTTGCATGAGGTAGCATAGTTGTCACAGCAGTCATGTTTGGGTGATATTAGTTGTGTTACGTCATCAGCAAAGAGCTGTAACAGTTTGACCTGCCTGCAGCTGGTACTGTTTGACTCATAAAGTCTCATCTTATCCGAACCTCCAACAATCTGTCTTCCATGGTACAGGATAAGTGATTGTGAGCTTGTGCCGCTACCCCCTTCCCTCCTATCACCCTTCATTATGTTCTCTATGAGCTTTGTGGCTCTGTGGCTTTGATAAATAAAATAGCATTGATGTCTTCTTCATATTCATGTTATATGAATGGTCAGGATCAAACTGAACAGAGGGGGGTTACAGTACACACACACACACACACACACACACACACACACACACACACACACACACACACAGTACAGCAGAGTACATTTTAAAGCAGCGCTACCGGTGGCTCCTCCATTGTTTTAGACTCAGCTCTACTTCATTATTCTGCATTTTCACAGGAAAATCTCAGTTAAATCTTTCATTCGGGGCCTTTAATTTTCTGTGGGAAATATCTCTTGAATCTTTAATTCAGGGCCTTTACTTTTCACGAGGACATATGTGTTAAATCTTTCAATCGGGGCCTTTAATTTTCACAGGAAAATATATCGTAAATCTTTAATTCAGGGCCTTTACTTTTCACAGGAAAATATATCGTAAATCTTTAATTCAGAGCCTTTACTTTTCACAGGAAAATATATCGTAAATCTTTAATTCAGGGCCTTTACTTTTTACTGGGAAATGTTTGTTGAATATTTACAGTGCATTCGGAAAGTATTCATACCCCTTTACTTTTTCCACATTTTGTTACGTTTATTTATTCTAAAATGTATTAAATTAATGGTTTTCCTCATCAATCTATACCCCAAATTGACAAAGCGAAAACATGTTTAAGAAATGTTTACAAATGTATTAAAAATATACCTTTTTTACATAAGTATTCAGACCCTTTGCTATGAGACTCGAAATTGACCTCAGGTGCATCCTGTTTCCATTGATCATCCTTGAGCGTTTTCTGCAACTTGATTGGAGTCCAATTGTGGTAAGTTCAATTTATTGGACAGGATTTGGAAAGGCACACACCTATCTATGTAAGGTCCCACGTGCATGTCAGAGCGAAAACCAAGCCATGAGTTGGAAGGAATTGTCCGTAGAGCTCCGTAGAGCTCCTAGACAGGATTGTGTCGCTGCACAGATCTGGGAGGTAGCATAGGGTACCAAAAAATATCTGCAGCACTGAACGTCCCCAGGAACACAGGAATACATTCTTAAATGGAAGAGGTTTGGACTTGACAGAGCTTGAGAGGATCTGTAGAGAAGAATGGGAGAAACTCCCCAAATACAGGTGTATCGTCATACCCAAGTAGACTCAAGTCTTTAATCGCTGTCAGAGGTACATGAACAAAGTACTGAGTAAAGGGTCTGAAATGCTATCCATTTTAGAATAATAATAAGAGTAAGATAACAAAATGTGTGGAAAGTAAAGGGGTCTGAATACTTTCCGAATGCACTGTAATTGAATGGAACTTGTTTGCAGAGGGTAACACTTGGGCAATTGATTTGAAGGCTTACGAAGCATGGTTTGTGGAGCTTGTAGAGCAACTTTGGTTAAAGTTTACAGTCATCTAAGCTTTTCTGTTTATAGTTGCAATACTACATTTTCCAGGCAGGTTAATGGGTTGAAAAGCAATTTATATTTTAGAGTCGTAGTTTGAAGAATGACAATTCGTTCAGTTTCTTTATAGTTTTAACACTTCTTTTTCACTACTGAAAATGCTTAAATAGGCACTATTTCATGGTGAGATGTTTGTTGTTGTTGTCGGTGACTCCAAGCAGGAAGCAGATGCTGGCTGAATTACCTCTGGGCTGGGCATATCCCAGAGTGCTTTGCTGGTGTGATCGCTCCCACTTCAACACGTGGCGTCTGACTGGCAGCATCTGGGAGGTTCATCAGGATGACTCGTTATCTAATTAACACCAAATTAACATGCAATTAGATAGCCCGCATGGAGAGGAGGGGAGAGACGGCGCTAAAGTGTCTACCGAGGATCGTGGGAAATCAGGATCCGTCGGCACCGTGCCGCACTAAGAAAAAAACGGCACTTGAATAACAGCACTCTTATACCTCATGTCCCAGCCTGGCACTTCTACTGTAATACTAGAATAATGTTTTTGCTGATTTAACAGCATATGATACTTTATCTGTTATTATAATCAGAGAAATAGAATGTCTACTTTGTCCCTTCTCGAAATTCTATTTCTGTGATGAAAACTTGGCCTGCCATGCAATTTGAGTGATCAAGGTAGATGTCTGGTTTTGGTAGTTGCCAAACAACAATCAGCCAATCAGAAAACTTCAAGGATGATTGGCAGGTTGATGACTGTTGTTTCTGGGGAGAGTATCATCAATCAAATCAATCAATCAAATGTATTTACACTGAACAAAAATATCAAAGCAACATGTAAAGTGTTGGTCCCATGTTTCATGAGTGGAAATAAAAGATCACAGAAGTGTTCCAAATGCACAAAAAGCTTATTTCTCTCAAATGTACATCCCTTTTAGCATGATCAATAAAATGCAAATACATACAACTCTAAAATGTGCTGTTTTGTCACACAACACAATGCCACAGATCATGCAGACCATGCAGTTGGCATGCTGACTGCAGGAATGTCCACCAGAGCTGTTGGCAGAGAATTTAACATTCATTTCTCTACCATAAGCCGCTTCCAAAGTCATTTTAGAAAATATGCCACTACATCCAACCGGTCTCAAAACCGCAGACCACGTGTAACTACGCCAGCCCAGGGTCTCCACATACGGCTTCTTTACCTGCTGGATTGAGACCAGCCACCCGGACAGCTGATGAAACTGTGGGTTTGTTGCACAACTGAATAATTTATGCACAAACTGTCAAAAACCATGTCAGGGAAGGTCATCCGGGTGCTCGTTGTCCTCACCAGGGTCTTGACCTGACTGCAGTTTGGTGTCGTAACAGACTTCAGTGGGCAAATGTTTATCTTCGATGGGGACTGGCACACTGGAGAAGTGTGCTCTTCACGGATGAATCCCGGTATCAAATGTAATGGGCAGATGGCAGACAGCATGTATGGAGTTGGGTGGGCGAGTTGTTTGCTGATGACAACGTTGTGAACAGAGCACCCCCATGGTGGCGCTTTGGGATTATGGTATGGGCAGGCATAAGCTACGGACAATGCTTTTATCAATGGCAATTTGAATACACAGAGATACCGTTACAAGATCCTGAGACCCATTGTCGAGCCATTCATCTGCCACCATCACCTCGTATTTCAGCATGATAATGCACCATGGCCGCAAGTCGCAAGGATCTGTACGCAATTCCTGGAAGCTTAAATTGTCCCAGTTCTTCCATGGCCTGCATACCCAGCAGACATGTCACCCATTGAGCATGTTTGAGATGTTCTGGATCGACGGATACGACAGCAAGTTCTAGTTCCCGCCAATATCCAGCAACTTCACACAGCAATTGAAGAGGAGGGGGACAACACTCCACAGGCCTCAATCAACAGCCTGATCAACTCTATGCGAAGGAGATGTTTCATGCTGCATGAGGCAAATGGTGGTCACACCAGGTGCTGGTTTTCTGATCTACGCTCCTACCTTTTTTTTAAGGTGTCTGTGACCAACCGATGCATATCTCTATTCCCAGTCATGTGCAATTTGTTCAGAGTATAAAGCCCTTTGACCAGATAGGACAGACTGACCATAGCCCCCCAGCACATAGACTATTGGAGCATAAATACTGGAGACTGAGACAGGGTCGGGACACTGTGGCCCCGTCCGACCATACCCCCGGACAGGTCCAACCAAGCAGGATATAATCCCATCCACTTGACCAAAGCACCGCCCCCCCCCCCCCCACCACTAGAGGGTTATCAACAGAACACCAAAATTACAACCCTGAGACAAGGCTGGGTATTGCCCACAAAAGGGGCTCAAAACCGGACAGGAAGATCACGTCAGTGACTCAACCTAGTCAAGTCGATTATAGTGGGAAAATCCTGACACAACGTGATGGCATGGGAGAGCACTAGTAAGTCAGTCACTCCCCGTAATAAGGTCAGAGGCAGAGAAACCCAGTGGAGAGAGGGGAGCCGGACAGGCAGAGACCGCAAGGATGGTTTGTCACTCCAGTGCCTTGCCTTTCACCTTCACAACCCTGGGCCAGACTACACTCAATCATAAAACCTACTGAAGAGACAAGTCTTCAGTTAAGACTTAAAGGTCGAGACTGAGTCTGCGTCTCTCATATGGTGAAGCAGACCATTCAGTAAACATGTGTCCTCTGAAACATGACCCTGCCAAGCTGCTTCTTGACAAAATGCTCGCTTAACCTGAAAGCCAGTCGCACCAATGTGTTGGAGGAAACACCATCCAGATACTTTTGTACCTGTTTCTTCCTGCATCTTACCAAGGTCCTTTGGTGTTGTTCTGGGATTGATTTGCACTTTTCGCACCAAAGTACGTTCATCTCTAGGAGACAGAATCAGCATCTCCTTCCTGAGCGGTATGATGGCTGCGTGGTCCCATGATGTTATTACTTGCGTACTATTGTTTGTACAGATGAACGTGGTACCTTCAGGCATTTGGAAATTGATCCCAAGGATGAACCAGACTTGTGGAGGTCTATAAAAAAAATTCTGAGGTTTTGGCTGATTTCTTTTGATTTTCACATGATGTCAAGCAAAGAGGCACTGATTTTGAAGGTAGGCCTTGAAATACATCCACAGGTACACCTCCAGTTGACTCAAATTATGTCAATAAGCCTATCAGAAGCTTCTAAAGCCATGACATCATTTTCTGGAATTTCCCAAGCTGTTTAAAGGCACAGTCAACTTAGTGTATGTAAACTTCCGACCCACTAAATTTGTGATATAGTGAATTCTAAGTGAAATAAGGTGTCTGTAAACAATTGTTGGAAAATTACTTGTGTCATGCACAAAGTAGATGTCCTAACTGACTTGCCAAAACTATAGTTTGTTAGAAAAATACATTTGTGGAGTGGTTGAAAAAATAGTTTTAATGACTTCAACCTAATTGTATGTAAACTTCCGACTTCAACTATATATGCACTGCCGGTCAAAAGTTTTGGAACACCTACTCATTCAAGAATTTTTCTTTGTTTTGACTATTTTCTACATTGTAGAATAATAGTGAAGACATCAGAACTATGAAATAACACATATGGAATCATGTAGTAACGCTAAAAGTGTTAAACAAATCTAATAATATTTTATATTTGAGATTCTTCAAAGTAGCCACTCTTTGCCTTGATGACAGCTTTGTACACTCTTGGCTAGTGTTCCATTCCTTAAAGTGGCCAGTGATTCCTAGTCTATGCCTATAGGCAGCAGCCTCTAATGTTCTAGTGATGGCTGTTTAACTGTCTGATGGCCTTGAGATAGATGCTGTTTTTCAGTCTCTTGGTCCCAGCTTTGATGCAGCTGTACTGACCTCGCCTTCTGGATGATAGCAGGGTGAACTGGCAGTGGCTCGAGTGGTTGATGTCCTTGATTATCTTTTTGGCCTTCTTGTGACATTGGGTGCTCTAGGTGTCCTGGAGGGCTGGTAGTTTGCCCCGGTAATGCGTTGGGCAGACCGCACCACCCTCTGGACAGCCTAGCGGTTGTAGGCGCTGCAGTTGCCGTACCAGTTGCCGATACAGCCCGACAGGATGCTTTCAAGTGTGCATCTGTAAAAATGTGTGAGGGTTTTAGGTGACGAGCCAAATATCTTTAGCCTCCTGAGGTGATGAGGCTCTGTTGCACCTTCTTCAACATAATATCTGTGTGGGTGGTCCATTTCAGTTTGTCAGTGATGTGTATATGCCAAGAAACTTGAAGCTTCCCACATTCTCCACTGCGGTCCCGTCGATGTAGATAAAGGGTTGTTCCTCTGCTGTTTCCTGAAGTCCACAATCATCTCCTTTTTTTGTTGACGTTGAGTGAGAGGTTGTTTTCCAGGCACCACACTCCCAGGGCTCTCACCTCCTCCCTATTGGCTGTCTCGTCATCGTTGGTAATCAAGCCTACTACTGTTGTGTCATCTGCAAACTTGATGATTGAGTTGGAGGCATGCTTGGCCACGCAGTCATGGGTGAACAGGGAGTACAGGAGGGGGCTGAGCACGCACCCTTGTGGGGCCCCAGTGTTGAGGATCAGCGGAGTGGAGGTGATGTTTCCTACCTTAACCACCTGGGAGCGGCCCGTCAGGAAGTCCAGGATCCAGTTGCACAGGGTGGAGTTCAGACCCAGGGCCTCGACCTTAACGATGAGCTTGGAGGGTACTATGGTTTTGAATGCAGAGCTATAGTCAATGAACAGCATTCTTACATAGGTATTCAATTTGTCCAGATGAGATAGGGCAGTGTGCAGAGTGATGGTGATTGCATCGTCTGTGGATCTATTAGGGCGGTAAGCAAATTGAAGTTGATCTAGGGTGCCAGGTAAGTTAGAGGTGATATGATCCTTGACTAGTCTCTCAAATAACTTCATGATGGCAGGGGTGAGTGGTACGGGGCCATGGTCATTAAGTTCAGTTACCTTTGCCTTGTTGGGTGCAGGAACAATGGTGGCCATCTTGAAGCCATCTCCCTATCCCACAGCAGACTGGGCTTGTGAGAGTTAACACATTTAAATGTTTTACTCACGTCGGCCACGGAGAAGGCGATCCCACAGTCCTTGGTAGCGGGCCGCATCGGTAGCACTGTGTGATCCTCAAAGCGTGCGAAGAATGTGTTTAGCCTGTCCGGAAGCAAGACGTCGGTCTCAGCTAAGTGGCTGGTTTTTCTTTTGTAGTTTGTGATTGTCTATTCCCTGCCATATCCGTCTCATGTCTAAGCCGTTGAATTGTGACTCCACTTTATCTTTATACTGATGTTTAGCTTGTTTGATTGCCCTGCGGTGTGAATAACTACACTGTATATATCCTGCCATATTACCAGTCGCCTTGCCATTGTTAAATGCGAAGGTTCGCGCTTTCAGTTTTGCACGAAGGCTACCATCTATCCACAGTTTCTGGTTAGGGTAGGTTTTAATATTCACAGTGGGTACCACATCTCCTATACACTTCCTTATGAACTCAGTCACCATATTTGTGTATGCGTCTAGATGATTTTTGCACGCTACCCGGAACATATCTCAGTCCACGTGATCAAAAGCAATCCTGAAGCGTGGATTCTGATTGGTCAGGCCAGCATTGAGTAATATGAAACACGGGCTCTTCCTGTTTGAGTTTCTGCCTATAGGACGGAAGGAGCAAGATGGAGTTGTGGTCAGAAATAATTTATAGAATAATAGTGAATAATATCCAACTTTGAGCGGGCTTGAATGGAATTCTCGATTTCCAGCTGGTTTAAGGGAAACCCGAGCCAGCGCAGCAAATTTTCACAACTAGTGCCAGCTCAATTAGAATTCAGGCTCGTGGCACCGTTACTTTGTAGCCACCAAGCTGATCTCTGCTGAATGCTGACACAACGTTATCTAGCTCATCTGGGCTTGTTGCTGTTTGCTAGCACATGGACAAGTCGTTTTTCAGTAGTCAGACATGACATGAATTGCCACCATAGCTGGATCCTTCATTAATTTTTGCACTACAATACACTAAATTATGCGAACAGTCAGCCTTCAAATGCTATAATGGTGAGGGTGAATTAAATTCACTAACGTTGTCATGACGTTGACCTGGGGGTAGGTTTATGACAGTCATACAGTGGGGCAAAAAAGTATTTAGTCAGCCACCAATTCTGCAAGTTCTCCCACTTAAAAAGATGAGAGAGGCCTGTAATTTTCATCATAGGTACACTTCAACTATGAAAGACAAAATGAAAAAAAAAATCCAGAAAATCACATTAGGATTTTTAATGAATTTATTTGCAAATTATGGTGGAAAATAAGTAATAAGAACTTGCACAATTGGTGGCTGACTAGATACTTTTTTGCCCCTCTGTAAATACCTCTTCCCCCCTTTTTCCTCTCTCTACCCCACTGATGTGACATTTGAAAACCGCTTGGTTAACATAGAGATTCTGGGAACATCAGAAGGTGGGGGAAAATGAACTATATTCTGGTAATCCGACCAATTGAACATATGCGGTGGTACTTAATTAATATGATGTCAGTTCGGTTGTCATCTGAGACATTCTCATCGATGATAGGATGACATAAACTCTACAGTGGAAAGTCTACACATCAGAGTTATCGGATTCACATGGAATTGTTGTTCAATATAAATGTTTGAATATAAAATTATTGGTGAAAAGATTTCATGTAATTTTAGCTTCCAAATGAGAGATTTGGGTTTTCATAAGGTTAGGGCTCTGCTCAATCAGTGGCCCGCCCCTGTGAAGGGACATGGGTTATAAAACTTTTCAGACACACCCTTCTCGCTCCACTACATAAAGCCTTGACGAAAATGTAACCTCCTGTTCCGAGGATGTGAGGACGACGGTCCATACGTTAAAAGGACTAACATGTCAACTACAGAACTAAGCCAACCTCAACGTGAGCTTTGGTTGCGAATGGTATGAACTTTGAACTCTTATTCACTACAAAAGTGATACCTCCTAGCCGTTGAGTTAGTCACAGCAGCTGCAAACGCGGGCTAGGAAAGAATAGAAAGAGTATCCCGTCTACCACACAATGACGTTACTACAACGTATCCAATTGACCACCAGAGACATTCTCCAAAGGACAAAGGACTCGGTTTGGCAACACGGCCTTCCATCTACCACCAACCTACCGAAGCGCAGCTCAGAGTAAATATTTATTGCATTTTCCTTTTCCAAATGGGCGGTAATTTAGAATGCATAAGATACTGTATTTACGATAGCACAGCTTCTCTCTTTGTCCCTCAGTCTTCCCGCTCTTTCACTCAAACCCAGCCCCTTTTCTTTTGTGTAACAAGCTGTCATATCTGTTCCGCCCACTAAGGACGTTTTACCTTTATGACGTAATTTGTAATCATGGTATGATTAATTCTGTGTATATGTAATTCTGTGTGATTAGTTAGGTATTTAGTAAATAAATAATTAAACCCGATTTTGTATTGCTGATTCAACTTATTAGACAGGGTTCGTGAAGATAACCAAGAATTTACAACTTTCAGATGAGACTGAATTAAGGTGATGATTAATATTGACGATTAATATTGATGTAAAATATTACTAGGTCTTTAAGAGTTTATTCGGAAGATAACAGCTCTATAAATATTATTTCGTGGTACCCCGACTCTCTAGTTAATTACATTTACATGATTAGCTCAATCAGGTAATATTAATTACGGAGAAAGGATTTTATAGAATAGCATGTCATATCACTTAATCCGGCATAGCCAAAAACACGACAGCGTCTTGCCAGCTAGCCCAGCTAGCAACATTTGCGACAACAGCTGCATTCACATGTTGGCTTCCTAGCAACATGACATAATTTCTAATTTCTGGAGGTAGTGACGCAATTTGAGCTAGCCCACCAAGGCCAGCCCAACCTAGTTTGACTTCAAAGTGCCAATGGAAACTGGGATTTTATATTGAAAACAATAGTTGTCCTTAAACAGAACCTTGAGGAACACCGAAGCATACCATTGATTTGTCAGAGGACAAACCATCCACAGAGACGAACTGATATCTTTCCAGGGAAGAACTTCTCCGTATTCACCAGTTAGAGTTTCCAATCTCTCCAAAAGAATGTGGTGATCGATGGTGTCAAAGCAGCACTAAGGTCTAGGAGCACAAGGACTGATGCAGAGTCTTGGTCTGGCACCCTTAAAAGGTAATTTACCACCTTCACGAGTGCAGTCTAAGTACAATGATCTAAAACAAGACTAGAGTTTTTACTTATACATTATTTGTCTTCAGGATGACAGGAGCGTCTTTATTACTGCCACTTTTAGTAAGTAGGATAGGGAGCATTTTATTATGTTCAACTAAGGGGGGCCAAGTACAGGCAGTAGCTCTTTCGTTAGTTTAGTTGGAATAGGGTCCAGTAGGCAGCTGACAGTTGGGAGACTGTCTCTCTGAAGTTTAACTGAAGTTGAGAAATTTGTTGTCTGTAGGACACTCATCTCCTTTAGAGGGTGAACACACACACAAAAAACACACACACAGAAAACACACACACACACAGACACACACACACACACACACACACAAACACACACACACACTGACACTCTTCAACAAAATAACTCCTCTCCAATGTCACGGCTGTGAAGGAGAAAACATATTAATATCCTGTGTTCATTCATTATTATTAATATTATTATTCATTAAACACCTTCACAATCCATTGCAACATCTCATCAGGGCCTAGGAACAACATGGCTGCTCATTTTGGTATCCATTTCTACATCTCACCAGTTCCTCGGAACAACGCGACTGCTGACTTTGGTTCATCTTATTATTCCTGCTATGCGCAAAAACGTTATCACGTTATCCGTTCAGCATATTTATTACATTATTGGAAATGTATTACATTATCAGCATTTATTACATTATAAATGTAAAAGTTATTACATAATTAGCAGCTATTATGTTATTGGCAGTTATTACATTATCAGTTGCTACAGTCCCTACATAGGATGGGATAAGTGTCACACACACACGCACACACTTACGAACACACACACCTCTGTTTGTGTGGGGTTCTTTATTTCATTAATGGTGGTCTGCATGTCAAAATTCATTATGCAAGTCTTCTGTTCCAGTGCAGCCAAGCATTTGGGCTAACGCGCAGAACAAATGTATTTACTGCTCCCACCTTCCTCTCTCTTTCCTCCCGCCTCTCCCTCTAATAATTATGTTTAGGATGTGATTCACCTTCATCAAAGACCCAGGATGCCGCCGCCGTCTTTGTAACACTGTTTCGTTATTAGTAATTCATTCACCCAACTGTTACCCCTAGTTTATGAAGACTCTGCCTCCATAAAATGGGAGGTGAAATTTGTTTAGTGGTGTAATGTATTTGTTTCCGGACTTTGGCCTTTATAAATCTTGTACTGTATTTCACACTCTTTTATTTTTCTTTTGCTGGTGTGCTTTGAAGCCAACTAATGGCCTCTTTTGGGTCCTTGGCCTCACATCAGGCCAATGTCTGCCAATAGCTGACAGTAGCCTGCTGACTGTTGGTTAGCCATGTTCTGACTGCTGGTTAGCTGCTGGGCCGAAATATATTATCATATCGCCTGATAGAATGCAAATTCTATGAGCAAACCACCTGTGGTCCGCTCACGAGCTCTTTAAGTACAGGTATCTTATGACTCTGATGTCTAACCGCCTGTCCGTTGCCATAGCAATTGATTGGCTGGCTTATCCCTGTCCCAGCTGTGTTTTGACATGTTATTCCGAGTGGAATAAGAGGAGGGCGTGCTGAGAGGGGGCGGTGAAGTGATGTGTGGAATCAAAGAGATGATTTAGCAGGCCTCAACAACCCCTCAGAGAACTGCTTTATTTATGAAACACATTTTTCTCTCCACCTCTATATAACAACCAGCCTAGACCAAATACACTGCTGTCTCCACCTCTATATAACAACCAGCCTGGACCAAATACACTGCTGTCTCCACCTCTATATAACAACCAGCCTAGACCAAATACACTGCTGTCTCCACCTCTATATAACAACCAGCCTGGACCAAATACACTGCTGTCTCCACCTCTATATAACAACCAGCCTGGACCAAATACACTGCTGTCTCCACCTCTATATAACAACCAGCCTGGACCAAATACACTGCTGTCTCCACCTCTATATAACAACCAGCCTGGACCAAATACACTGCTGTCTCCACCTCTATATAACAACCAGCCTGGACCAAACACACTGCTGTCTCCACCTCTATATAACAACCAGCCTGGACCAAATACACTGCTGTCTCCACCTCTATATAACAACCAGCCTAGACCAAATACACTGCTGTCTCCACCTCTATATAGCAACCAGCCTGGACCAAATACACTGCTGTCTCCACCTCTATATAACAACCAGCCTGAACCAAATACACTGCTGTCTCCACCTCTATATAACAACCAGCCTAGACCAAATACACTGCTGTCTCCACCTCTATATAACAACCAGCCTGAACCAAATACACTGCTGTCTCCACCTCTATATAACAACCAGCCTAGACCAAATACACTGCTGTCTCCACCTCTATATAACAACCAGCCTGGACCAAATACACTGCTGTCTCCACCTCTATATAACAACCAGCCTGGACCAAATACACTGCTGTCTCCACCTCTATATAACAACCAGCCTGGACCAAATACACTGCTGTCTCCACCTCTATATAACAACCAGCCTGGACCAAATACACTGCTGTCTCCACCTCTATATAACAACCAGCCTAGACCAAATACACTGCTGTCTCCACCTCTATATAACAACCAGCCTGGACCAAATACACTGCTGTCTCCACCTCTATATAACAACCAGCCTGGACCAAATACACTGCTGTCTCCACCTCTATATAACAACCAGCCTGGACCAAATACACTGCTGTCTCCACCTCTATATAACAACCAGCCTGGACCAAATACACTGCTGTCTCCACCTCTATATAACAACCAGCCTGGACCAAATACACTGCTGTCTCCACCTCTATATAACAACCAGCCTAGACCAAATACACTGCTGTCTCCACCTCTATATAACAACCAGCCTGGACCAAATACACTGCTGTCTCCACCTCTATATAACAACCAGCCTGGACCAAATACACTGCTGTCTCCACCTCTATATAACAACCAGCCTGGACCAAATACACTGCTGTCTCCACCTCTATATAACAACCAGCCTGGACCAAATACACTGCTGTCTCCACCTCTATATAACAACCAGCCTGGACCAAATACACTGCTGTCTCCACCTCTATATAACAACCAGCCTGGACCAAATACACTGCTGTCTCCACCTCTATATAACAACCAGCCTGGACCAAATATACTGCTGTCTCCACCTCTATATAACAACCAGCCTGGACCAAATACACTGCTGTCTCCACCTCTATATAACAACCAGCCTGGACCAAATACACTGCTGTCTCCACCTCTATATAACAACCAGCCTAGACCAAATACACTGCTGTCTCCACCTCTATATAACAACCAGCCTGGACCAAATACACTGCTGTCTCCACCTCTATATAACAACCAGCCTGGACCAAATACACTGCTGTCTCCACCTCTATATAACAACCAGCCTGGACCAAATACACTGCTGTCTCCACCTCTATATAACAACCAGCCTGGACCAAATACACTGCTGTCTCCACCTCTATATAACAACCAGCCTGGACCAAATACACTGCTGTCTCCACCTCTATATAACAACCAGCCTAGACCAAATACACTGCTGTCTCCACCTCTATATAACAACCAGCCTGGACCAAATACACTGCTGTCTCCACCTCTATATAACAACCAGCCTGGACCAAATACACTGCTGTCTCCACCTCTATATAACAACCAGCCTGGACCAAATACACTGCTGTCTCCACCTCTATATAACAACCAGCCTAGACCAAATACACTGCTGTCTCCACCTCTATATAACAACCAGCCTGGACCAAATACACTGCTGTCTCCACCTCTATATAACAACCAGCCTGGACCAAATACACTGCTGTCTCCACCTCTATATAACAACCAGCCTGGACCAAATACACTGCTGTCTCCACCTCTATATAACAACCAGCCTGGACCAAACACACTGCTGTCTCCACCTCTATATAACAACCAGCCTGGACCAAACACACTGCTGTCTCCACCTCTATATAACAACCAGCCTGGACCAAATACACTGCTGTCTCCACCTCTATATAACAACCAGCCTGGACCAAATACACTGCTGTCTCCACCTCTATATAACAACCAGCCTGGACCAAATACACTGCTGTCTCCACCTCTATATAACAACCAGCCTGAACCAAATACACTGCTGTCTCCACCTCTATATAACAACCAGCCTGGATGGTCCTAGTGTTCCTCTTTCTGTTCAATAACAGTGGAATAGTCTCTTTCTATTCAGTAACAGTGGAATAGTCTCTTTCTATTCAGTAACACTGGAATCATCTCTTTCTATTCAATAACACTGGAATCATCTCTTTCTATTCAATAACACTGGAATCATCTCTTTCTATTCAGTATCAGTGGAATCATCTCTTTATGTTCAATAACAGTGGTATAATCTCTTTCTATTCAGTAACACTGGAATCATCTCTTTCTATTCAGCAACAGTGGAATAGTCTCCTTCTGTACAGTAACAGTGGAATAGTCTCCTTCTGTACAGTAACAGTGGAATAGTCTCCTTCTGTACAGTAACGGTGGAATAGTTTATTTCTGTACAGTAACAGTGGAATAGTCTCCTTCTGTACAGTAACAGTGGAATAGTCTCCTTCTGTACAGTAACGGTGGAATAGTTTATTTCTGTACAGTAACGGTGGAATAGTTTATTTCTGTACAGTAACAGTGGAATATTTTATTTCTGTACAGTAACAGTGGAATAGTTTATTTCTGTACAGTAACAGTGGAATAGTTTATTTCTGTACAGTAACGGTGGAATAGTTTATTTCTGTACAGTAACGATGGAATAGTTTATTTCTGTACAGTAACGGTGGAATAGTTTATTTCTGTACAGTAACGGTGGAATAGTCTCCTTCTGTACAGTAACGGTGGAATAGTTTATTTCTGTACAGTAACGGTGGAATAGTTTATTTCTGTACAGTAACAGGGGAATAGTCTCCTTCTGTACAGTAACGGTGGAATAGTTTATTTCTGTACAGTAACGGTGGAATAGTTTATTTCTGTACAGTAACGGTGGAATAGTTTATTTCTGTACAGTAACGGTGGAATAGTCTCCTTCTGTACAGTAATGATGGAATAGTTTATTTCTGTACAGTAACAGTGGAATAGTTTATTTCTGTACAGTAACGGTGGAATAGTTTATTTCTGTACAGTAACAGTGGAATAGTTTATTTCTGTACAGTAACAGTGGAATAGTCTCCTTCTGTACAGTAACGATGGAATAGTTTATTTCTGTACAGTAACGGTGGAATAGTTTATTTCTGTACAGTAACAGTGGAATAGTTTATTTCTGTACAGTAACAGTAGAAAAGACTTCAACTGTCCCACCACCGGGCTTTAGTAGTGGTCCAGAGAGGGCTGTGGTCGACCGTGTAGAAGGAGTTTGTGTAGGGTTGTAATTGCTGCTTGATATGTGGTCAGGGTGGGTTAGATATCCTGCAGGGAACATGACAGGCTTTTAAAGGCAGAGAAACAGAGGCGAGCCCTGCACCCATTTAACCCAGCTCACCCTCAGGAAGGTCACAGCACTCAATCAGCTCACTGGTCTCCTTTTGTTTTATAATCTCACCATTCAATGGAAGAAACAGATATTTGGTAGAGTACTGTGTTATTACAAGTTCATGAAGGGGAGTGTGTGTGTATGTGTGGGACGGGGGGGGGGGGGGGGGGGGGGCGGGAGGGGGCATGTGTGTGTGGTGTGTATGTGTTAACCAGAGGGAACAACACACAGAAAGCAATACTTTTACGAGGGAGGGAAAGACCTTCAGCTGAATCGTAAATAATGTCGGTTTCACGATTTAGTAAATCCAGACCTTCCAGTCTTTGGGAGCGACACCTTACTGATGGGCACGTGGCTGCAGTGTCCCGGGCCCTCCCATTGTGATGTCATAATGAGAGATGAGGAGACAGGGCCAAACAGAAAGTACGGGAGGAAGTGATAGATTTAGCCCAGATGGCACCAGGTGCTGGGAGACAGCGGGAGATGTGTTAACACCTCTAAAGCATCACTGTGCTACACTAAATACTGCAGGCTGGATGGACTCTATAGTACTGTTCCAATTTATATCAAGTGGTGCTCAAATGATTTACTTCACCTTGTACAAATGGCAGTCCAGCATATGGGTAGACATTATTTCATAGTACAAACAACTGTAATATCAGTTGGTAGAATTGGACCCATAATGCTGTTGTCTGTGGCTGCGCAGAATACCCTGGAATAAATGTACTGATAACTAACATACTTACATTCAGTCCAGTAGATAGTCATCTGTGTATGTCAGTATAATGGGTCCTCATCAGTCCCTCCCGTCCTGAGAAGTGTCTAGCATGACTGGACTAAGCCACTGTGACAGCGGTGACAGAGTGCTGGTTAGAGTTGTTAAACCTTAAGCATATAAATCTGTGTAGATTCTGTGTGTAGAGGAAGAGGGATTGGGAGAGATGGAGAGAGAGGGAAGAGGAGGACAGACGCAAAGATGAAGTCCTACAGAGAGAGAATTACTAAGAGTGTGAGAGCGATACTGAGAGGAAGAGACTCTGAGAAAGAGAAATATAGAGAGAAAAGAAAACAGAATCCATCTGTCTCATGAGGCAGGAGCGAGAGAGAGAAAGGAAGAGAGAGAGGGAGAGAGCATCATTAAGAGGAGTGAGCACCATTAGGGGTTTTGGAGGGAGGCAAACAAACAGAGAAATACAAGTCTCCCACTGGCATCTCCGAAAGACTGGCATCAAATCCCCCGCTGGCATCTCCTCAACTTGGCATCAAATCTCTCCCTGGCATCTCCTCAGACTGGCATCAACTCTCCCCCTGGCATCTCCTCAGACTGGCATCAACTCTCCCCGTTATCTCCTCAGACTGGCATTTACTCTCCCCCTGGCATCTCCTCAGACTGGCATCAACTCTCTCCCTGGCATCTCCTCAGACTGGCATCAACTCTCCCCCTGTTATCTCCTAAGACTGGCATCAAAACTCTCCCTGGCATCTCCTCCTACTGGCATCAACTCTCCCTCTGGCATCTCCTCAACCTGTCATCAAATCTCTCCCTGGCATCTCCTCAGAGTGGCATCTCCTCATCCTGGCATCAAATCTCTCTCTGGCATCTCCTCAGACTGGCATCAACTCTCCCTCTGGCATCGCCTCAACCTGGCGTCAAATATCTCCCTAGCATCTCCTCAGAGTGGCATCTCCTCAACCTGGCATCAACTTTCCCTCTGGAATCTCCTCAACCTGGCATCAAATCTCTCCCTGGCATCTGCTCAGACTGGCATCAAATCTCATCCTGGCATCTCCTCAGACTGGCATCATTGAACTCAGCTCTGAAAGGCTCAGTAAGACAGCTGGGGGAGAGGAGGGCCTCTCCGTCCATCACACCACGCTAG
>NC_092149.1:76584689-76614689 GCF_045791955.1 Oncorhynchus clarkii lewisi
TTTCTCCCTCTTTCTCTCCGTCCCCCTCTCTCTCTCCCTCCTTCCATTTTCTCCCTCCCTCTTTCCATCCCCTCCTCTCTCCCTCCTTCCGTTTTCTCCCTCTTTCTCTCCGTCCCCCTCTCTCTCTCTCCGTCCGTTTTGTCCCTCTCAATTCCTCATTTTCTCCCTCTCCCTCTCTCTCTCCCTCGCTCTCTCCCTCCTCTCTCTCTCTCCCTCCTTCCGTTTTGTCCTTCTCTATAACTCGTTTTCTCCCTCTCTCTCTCCCCCTTGCTCCCCCCTCTCTCTCTCCTTCTGTTTTGTCCCTCTCTATCCCCCCCCCCCCCCCCCCGGTTGCATTTACTGTAGTCTTCACAGTGTTATCAGGCAGTAATGGCTCCTGTAAATCTGCTCTACTGCTGTGCTATCTGAAGCAGACAGGAGGCCGAGGTCTGGGAGGGGATTGGGTAGTGCAGAGCGTTTGGTTGTCTGCTACTGCTGTGTTCTAAACTGCATTATAAACTGGGTAGTTCGAGACCTTGAATGCTGATTGGCTGACAGCCATGGTATATCAGACCGTATACCACGGGTATGAAAATACATGTATTTTTACTGCTCTAATTACGTTGGTAACCAGTTTATAATAGCAATAAGGCACCTCGGGGGTTTGTGATATATGGCCAATATACAGTTGAAGTCGAACATTTAAATACACCTTAGCCAAATACATTTAAACTCAGTTTTTCACAATTCCTGACATTTAATCATAGTAAAAAAATTCCCTGTCTTAGATCAGTTAGGAGCACCACTTTATTTTAAGAATGTGAAATGTCAGAATAATAGTAGAGAGAATTATTTATTTCAGCATTTCTTTCTTTCATCACATTCCCAGTGGGTCAGAAGTTTACATACACTCAATTAGTATTTGGCAGCATTGCCTTTAAATTGTTTAACTTGGGTCAAATGTTTCGGGTAGCCTTCCACAAGCTTCCCACAATAAGTTGGGTAAATTTTGGCCCATTCCTCCTGACAGAGCTGGTGTAACTGAGTCAGGTGTGTAGGCCTCCTTGCTGGCAAACACTTTTTCAGTTCTGCCCACAAATTTTCTACAGCATTGAGGTCAGGGATTTGTGATGGCCACTCCAATACCTTGACTTTGTTGTCCTTAAGCCATTTTACCACAACTTTGGAAGCATGCTTGGGGTCATTGTCCATTTGGAAGACCCATTTGCGACTAAGCTTTAACTTCCAGACTGATGCCTTGAGATGTTGCTTCAATTCATCCACATAATTTTCCTCCCTCATGATGTCATCGATTTTGTGAAGTGCACCAGTCCCTCCTGCAGCAAAGCACCCTCACAATGTGATGCTGCCACCCCGTGCTTCATGGTTGGGACGATGTTCTCTGGCTTGCAAGCCTCCCCCTTTTCCCTCCAAACATAACGATGGTCATTATGGCCAAACAGTTCTATGTTTGTTTCATCAGACCAGAGGGCATTTCTCAAAAAATTACACATCATTGTCCCCATGTGCAGTTGTAAACCATAGTCTGGCTTTTTATGGCGGTTTTGGAGCAGTGGCCTCTTCCTTGCTGAGCGGCCTTTCAGGTTATGTCGACATACAGTGCCTTGCGAAAGTATTCGGCCCCCTTGAACTTTGCGACCTTTTGCCACATTTCAGGCTTCAAACATAAAGATATAAAACTGTATTTTTTTGTGAAGAATCAACAACAAGTGGGACACAATCATGAAGTGGAACGACATTTATTGGATATTTCAAACTTTTTTAACAAATCAAAAACTGAAAAATTGGGCGTGCAAAATTATTCAGCCCCTTTACTTTCAGTGCAGCAAACTCTCTCCAGAAGTTCAGTGAGGATCTCTGAATGATCCAATGTTGACCTAAATGACTAATGATGATAAATACAATCCACCTGTGTGTAATCAAGTCTCCGTATAAATGCACCTGCACTGTGATAGTCTCAGAGGTCCGTTAAAAGCGCAGAGAGCATCATGAAGAACAAGGAACACACCAGGCAGCTCCGAGATACTGTTGTGAAGAAGTTTAAAGCCGGATTTGGATACAAAAATATTTCCCAAGCTTTAAACATCCCAAGGAGCACTGTGCAAGCGATAATATTGAAATGGAAGGAGAATCAGACCACTGCAAATCTACCAAGACCTGGCCGTCCCTCTAAACTTTCAGCTCATACAAGGAGGAGACTGATCAGAGATGCAGCCAAGAGGCCCATGATCACTCTGGATGAACTGCAGATATCTACAGCTGAGGTGGGAGACTCTGTCCATAGGACAACAATCAGTCGTATATTGCACAAATCTGGCCTTTATGGAAGAGTGGCAAGAAGAAAGCCATTTCTTAAAGATATCCATAAAAAGTGTCGTTTAAAGTTTGCCACAAGCCACCTGGTCAGATGAAACCAAAATTGAACTTTTTGGCAACAATGCAAAACGTTATGTTTGGCGTAAAAGCAACACAGCTCATCACCCTGAACACACCATCCCCACTGTCAAACATGGTGGTGGCAGCATCATGGTTTGGGCCTGCTTTTCTTCAGCAGGGACAGGGAAGATGGTTAAAATTGATAGGAAGATGGATGGAGCCAAATACAGGACCATTCTGGAAGAAAACCTGATGGAGTCTGCAAAAGACCTGAGACTGGGACGGAGATTTGTCTTCCAACAAGACAATGATCCAAAACATAAAGCAAAATCTACAATGGAATGGTTCAAAAATAAACATATCCAGGTGTTAGAATGGCCAAGTCAAAGTCCAGACCTGAATCCAATCGAGAATCTGTGGAAAGAACTGAAAACTGCTGTTCACAAATGCTCTCCATCCAACCTCACTGAGCTCGAGCTCTTTTGCAAGGAGGAATGGGAAAAAATGTCAGTCTCTCGATGTGCAAAACTGATAGAGACATACCCCAAGCGACTTACAGCTGTAATCGCAGCAAAAGGTGGCGCTACAAAGTATTAACTTAAGGGGGCTGAATAATTTTGCACGCCCAATTTTTCAGTTTTTGATTTGTTAAAAAAGTTTGAAATATCCAATAAATGTCGTTCCACTTCATGATTGTGTCCCACTTGTTGTTGATTCTTCACAAAAAAATACAGTTTTATATCTTTATGTTTGAAGCCTGAAATGTGGCAAAAGGTCGCAAAGTTCAAGGGGGCCGAATACTTTCGCAAGGCACTGTAGGACTCGTTTTACAGTGGATATAGATACTTTGTACCCGTTTCCTCCAGCATCTTCACAGGGTCATTTGCTGTTGTTCTGGGATTGATTTGCACTTTTTGCACCAAAGTACGTTAATCTCTAGGAGACAGAAGGCGTCTCCTTCCTGAGCGGTATGATGGCTGCGTGGTCCCATGGTGTGTATACTTGTGTACTATTGTTTGTACAGATGAATGTGGTACCTTCAGGCATTTGGAAATTGCTCCCAAGGATGAACCAGACTTGTGGAGATCTACAATTTTTTTTCTGAGGTCTTGGTTGATTTCTTTTGAATTTCCCATGATGTCAAGCACAGAGTTTGAAGGTAGGCCTTGAAATACATCCACAGGTACACCTCCAGTTGACTCAAACAATGTCAATTAACCTATCAGAAGCTTCTAAAGCCATGACATAATTTTCTGGAATTTTCCAAGCTGTTTAAAGGCACAGTCAACTTAGTGTATAAAAACTTCTGACCCACTGTAACTGTGATACAGTGAATTATAAGTGAAATAATCTGTCTGTATACAATTGTTGGAAAAATTACTTGTGTCATGCACAAAGTAGATGTCCTAACTGACTTGCCTAAACTAGTTTGTTAACAAGAAATTTGTGGAGTGGTTGAAAACGAGTTTTAATGACTCCAACCTAATTGTATGTTAACTTCCGACTTCAACTGTACCACGGCTAAGGGCTATGCGCAGGAATTCCACATTGCATCGTACCTAAGAAACGCCCTTAGCCGTGGTATATTGGCCACAATACACACCTCCTACGGCTTTATTGCCTAATTATTGAATGTCTACATGTTGTCTGTGAGCTGACCCATAATGGAAGAACAGTGTCGTGTACAAGTGTGCACACACACATGCACACGTGCACACACACACGTGCACACACACACACACACACACACACGTGCACACACACACACACACACACACACATACACACACACACATACACATACACATACACATACACACAGGGGACATAACGAAAGAGCAGAAAATAAGAAGGAGAAAGAGATCGGTTCAAAGCTGAGAGAGAGAATGAGAGAGCCCACAGCAGACTATGTAACACCACTCTCAGCTTGTCGATACGTCAATAGTGTAATCAGCAGTAGAGAGCACAGGGAGATTATGGGGGTATGGCAGGGGCCAGGGAATACAGCTTTTAAGGCCTATGTGTGGGGCCCAAACAGGAGTTGAGAAAGAAAGGATAGCAGAGAGAACCCATTGGGCAGAAACTGGTTGAGTCAACGTTGTTTAAATGTGATGACGTTGAGTCAACGTGGAAAACTGAGTGGATTTTCAAAAAGTAATCAACGTAAGGGAACTTCCTATTTTTTCACCCAAATTTTTACCTAAATGTCGTGGTGACATTTTTTTTGTTGATTTCGCGTTGAATTTACTTCAGTTGACAACTCAATCAAATGTAAATTAAAAATAGACATTGAACTGATGTCTGAGCCCAGTGGAGAAGAGAGAAGGCGGAAGAGAGAGTGAGACTTCCCTGTCCTCTTTTCTTCTCCCATGATTCTCCTTTGCAGTCTGTTATGATCCCCAGTTTCTGTGTTGTGGTTTGTGTATTTGTATGTGTGGGTTTCAGGATGGCTTCCTGAATTCCCCCAAGCAGCTCATTGGTTGGCCCCCAAACGCTAATTGGAGAGCTGACCACGCCCCCTCGCCAGGATACAGCTGTATCCCATTAGACTCCTTCTCCAGCTATATAAGCCAGTGTTCTGTTGCTCAGGAGAGGAGGCTGAGAGCTGAGGGTTATATACTGTTTTGGTTGTTCTCAGATAGAGCTGAGGGTTATGTCCTGTGTTGGTTGTGTCTCAGACAGAGCTGAGGGTTATGTCCTGTGTTGGTTGTGTCTCAGATAGAGCTGAGGGTTATGTCCTGTGTTGGTTGTGTCTCAGATAGAGCTGAGGGTTAGGTCCTGTGTTGGTTGTGTCTCAGATAGAGCTGAGGGTTATGTCCTGTGTTGGTTGTTTCTCAGAGCTGATGGTTATGTACTGTATTTTGGTTCGTGTTGCTGAGAGAGATGATGAGTGTGTCGTGTGTTGGTTGTTGCAGAGAGAGAGAGAGCTTATTCGTATGTCCTGTGTTGGTTGTTGCAGAGAGAGAGGGAGCTTATTCGTATGTCCTGTGTTGGTTGTTGCAGAGAGAGAGAGCTTATTCGTATGTCCTGTGTTGGTTGTTGCAGAGAGAGAGAGAGCTTATTCGTATGTCCTGTGTTGGTTGTTGCAGAGAGAGAGAGCTTATTCGTATGTCCTGTGTTGGTTGTTGCAGAGAGAGAGAGAGAGCTTATTCGTATGTCCTGTGTTGGTTGTTGCAGAGAGAGAGAGAGCTTATTCGTATGTCCTGTGTTGGTTGTTGCAGAGAGAGAGAGAGCTTATTCGTATGTCCTGTGTTGGTTGTTGCAGAGAGAGAGAGAGAGCTTATTCGTATGTCCTGTGTTGGTTGTTGCAGAGAGAGAGAGAGAGAGCTTATTCGTATGTCCTGTGTTGGTTGTTGCAGAGAGAGAGAGCTTATTCGTATGTCCTGTGTTGGTTGTTGCAGAGAGAGAGAGAGAGCTTATTCGTATGTCCTGTGTTGGTTGTTGCAGAGAGAGAGAGCTTATTCGTATGTCCTGTGTTGGTTGTTGCAGAGAGAGAGAGAGAGCTTATTCGTATGTCCTGTGTTGGTTGTTGCAGAGAGAGAGAGCTTATTCGTATGTCCTGTGTTGGTTGTTGCAGAGAGGGAGAGAGAGAGCTTATTCGTATGTCCTGTGTTGGTTGTTGCAGAGAGGGAGAGAGAGAGCTTATTCGTATGTCCTGTGTTGGTTGTTGCAGAGAGAGAGCTTATTCGTATGTCCTGTGTTGGTTGTTGCAGAGAGAGAGAGCTTATTCGTATGTCCTGTGTTGGTTGTTGCAGAGAGAGAGAGCTTATTCGTATGTCCTGTGTTGGTTGTTGCAGAGAGAGAGAGCTTATTCGTATGTCCTGTGTTGGTTGTTGCAGAGAGAGAGAGCTTATTCGTATGTCCTGTGTTGGTTGTTGCAGAGAGAGAGAGCTTATTCGTATGTCCTGTGTTGGTTGTTGCAGAGAGAGAGAGCTTATTCGTATGTCCTGTGTTGGTTGTTGCAGAGAGAGAGAGAGAGAGCTTATTCGTATGTCCTGTGTTGGTTGTTGCAGAGAGGGAGAGAGAGAGCTTATTCGTATGTCCTGTGTTGGTTGTTGCAGAGAGAGAGAGCTTATTCGTATGTCCTGTGTTGGTTGTTGCAGAGAGAGAGAGAGCTTATTCGTATGTCCTGTGTTGGTTGTTGCAGAGAGAGAGAGAGCTTATTCGTATGTCCTGTGTTGGTTGTTGCAGAGAGAGAGAGAGCTTATTCGTATGTCCTGTGTTGGTTGTTGCAGAGAGAGAGAGAGCTTATTCGTATGTCCTGTGTTGGTTGTTGCAGAGAGAGAGAGAGCTTATTCGTATGTCCTGTGTTGGTTGTTGCAGAGTGAGAGAGCTTATTCGTATGTCCTGTGTTGGTTGTTGCAGAGAGAGAGAGCTTATTCGTATGTCCTGTGTGTGCCAATAGAACTGTTTTTGCTTATTGAAATTGTGTACTCACGCTTGTATTCTGTTTCATTTGTTCCCAGGGTGGGGAGGGGAAGGCACCTAGGGAGTGTTTAGGCAAGAGGCCTGCGGGTATACATATACCCATAGTATATTCACTGTCTAGGCACACTAGGTAAGACCTGGGCGGACCACCCTCTGTATTTTGGTTAGGGCACCAGGTGGTGCTAGTTAGGTAAGTAGTGGGTAGGCAGGTAAGGTAGGAGAGGGGGCTTTGATATGTACTTTCTTTGCTTTGGTTCCGTCCAGCCCCTTTTCCCCAAAATGACCTTGTGAAGGAATAAATTCCTAGTAAACAGTAAATGATCTGCCTCTTGTCATCCTTACTCGCACCTAAAATCCCATACCTCTTTCACTCCACCTACAGTCCCATACCTCTTTCACTCCACCTACAGTCCCATACCTCTTTCACTCCACCTACAGTCCCATACCTCTTTCACTCCACCTACAGTCCCATACCTCTTTCACTCCACCTACAGTCCCATACCTCTTTCACTCCACCTACAGTCCCATACCTCTTTCACTCCACCTACAGTCCCATACCTCTTTCACTCCACCTACAGTCCCATACCTCTTTCACTCCACCTACAGTCCCATACCTCTTTCACTCCACCTACAGTCCCATACCTCTTTCACTCCACCTACAGTCCCATACCTCTTTCACTCCACCTACAGTCCCATACCTCTTTCACTCCACGGGGAGTTGAGTTGTAGCAGGGCGTTGCGTTCCCTCTTCCTAGCAGTCTCTCCCATCATTCTCCTATGCAGGCTCTCCAGCAGTCTCTCTCCAGCAACATCACACCCAGTGAACATTTCACTCTCTAACATACTGTACACACACACACTTATTTTTACACATCTGAACACACACCACCCCCAGTGATGTGAGAATTACACACATATTTTTGTAGGCAGGCACACCACTCCTGCAGAGATTATACACATGAACATGCACACCAACTCTCTAGTAAGACTTCTAAATTGTAGAAACACACACATACAGGCATGGATACACACTTAACAGGCACATTAACCCTACTGAGACAATCTAGATCTGCTATCTTCATTTGCTCTCTCTGTTTTCTCAGAGTTTTTCTGCACAGCAGGAAATGCAAATTGTAGTGTAGTCAATGTTTAAAAATGCTTTTAACGTTTGTAATTTCCACTTGAAAATGTCAGACTTGATTTGTCTGGGCTGTGGAGAGATGGTACTCAACAACCCCAATCTGTTTCAGCCTTTTGGAATTGATGAATGACCAGTTTTATGGTCTGTGTTTGGGATACATGTGATTTATGTGTTCACTGTAGGTAACTTAAAAACATCTGCTAAATTACGCTATGTGTTTAGGCTGACACATATAGTGCCTGCAGAAGGTATTCATAGTGTACCCTTTGACTTATCCCACATTTTGATGTTACAGCCTGAATTCAAAATGGATTCAATTAAAATAATAATCCCACCAACCTACACACAATACCCCATAATGACAAAGTGAAAACATGTTTTTTGAAATGTTTGCAAATGTATTGAAAATGAAATATCAAATTTACATAAGTATTCACACCTCTGAGTCAATACATGTTAAAATCACCTTTGGCAGCAATTAAAGTTGTCTTTCTGGGTAAGTCTAAGAGCTTTGCACACCTGAATTGTACAATATTTGCACATTATTCTTTGGAAAATTCTTCAAACTCTGTCAAGTTGGTTGTTGAGCATTGCTAGACAGCCATTTTTAAGTTATGCCATAGATTTTCAAGCAAATTTGAAGTCCCAATTGTAACTAGGTCATTTAGGAATATGCAATGTTGTATTGGTAAGCAATTCCAGTGTATATTTGGCATTTGTTTAGGTTATTGTCCTGCTGAAAGGTGAATTGGTCTCCCAGTGTCTGTTAGAAAAAAGATTGAACCAGGTTTTCCTCCAGGATTTTGCCAGTGGTTAGCTCTATTACATGTATTTTTATCCTAAAAAACTCCCTAGTCCTTACCAATGGCAAGCATACCCATAACATGATGCAGCCACCACCATGCTTGAAAATAGGAAGAGTGGTACTCAGTGATGGTGTGTTGGTCATGTAGTGTATTTCAAAACAGAAGCAGCCTAACAAAGTTTCAATTGAACAAGTTGGGATAAGTAGAGACAGAAGTCTGTTGGTTCTAAACACCAACAGATATTATGAATGATTTGGAATGCTCAAACAAATATCTGTCAAGCATACATCCACTGGAGAGAGAGAGAAGGCAATGTTTTTCATCCCAGCAACATGTACAATGTTTTCCTAATCAAAGATTTGAAGTTAAAGAAATGAAATAGCGTCCATCCTCTATTGTACTGGTTCTCCTTAGAGTGACGATACGCGAGTGTGGGGAAAGTAAACATTTAAGAGAGAGGAGATGGTGTGTGTGTTTGTGTGGATGCGTTTTACTATTCTTGTGGGGACCAAAAGTCCCCACAAGAATAGTAAACAAACATTTGACCAACTGGGGACATTTTGTTAGTCCCCCAAAAGGTAAAATGCTATTTCTTAAGGTTAAGGTTAGAATTAGTGTTATGGTTAGAATTGCGTTAAGGGTTAGGGTAAGGAGCTAGTGTTACTTTTAGGGTTAGGAGCTAGTGTTACTTTTAGGGTTAGGAGCTAGTGATAGGTTTAGGGTTAAGGTTAGGTTTTTTGGTTTAGGGTTTTTGGTTATGGTAAGACTACGGGTTAGGGTTAGGTAAGACTACGGGTTAGGGTTAGGGTTAAGGGAAAATAGGATTTTGAATGGAACTGAATTGAGTGTCCCCGCAAGGTTAGCTGTACAAGTCTGTGTGTGTGAGCGCGTGTGTGTGTGTGAGCGCGTGTGTGTGTGAGCGTGTGTGTGTGTGTGTGAGCGCGTGTGTGTGTGAGCGTGTGTGTGTGTGTTTTGAGTGGCATTTTTAATATCCCTGTCTGCTTCAGATGCCTCAAGTTGTTTTGCTTGAGTGTGTCAAACTCTCTCTCTCTCTTCATCCTCTCTTCCATCTGACACCTGTTTTTCTGTTCATTAAAACTGCACCTCATTCATTTCAAACACCTTTCACTTTCCATCAATGCTTAATTGAAATACTTATTTTTTTATGCGCCAAAATTACTTTCTGAACCTGAGTAAATTTTAAATCCATTGAATATCTTAAAAAACAATTGGCTAGGTCCTTAATGATAAATCATATAACATTAATATTGTTTTGAAACCATTAACACATTTCTGGAAACTGTGAGATTTAATTAATCTCACTCAAACTAAAAAATATGTCACTTTAATTAAACTAGCTGTAACTTATGAATGCTTAATTAAGTTGTGAGTTTTTTCATCAAGAAGTTAAGTTATTATGTGGACTTTATTACAGTTGTATGAAGGTTTCATTAAGACCTATCAAATCAAATTGTATTTGTCACATGCTTCGTAAACAACTGATATAGACTACCAGTGAAATGCTTACTTACAGGTCCTTTTCCAACAATGTATAAGTTGACTTTAAAAAAAGTGTGCATGCCCATGGATTATCATGGTACAGACATCCATTAAAGAGCTGTTTGGCGTAGCAGATAGCCTAGCTGCTAACTAGCTATCAAGCTAGCAATGTTTCCTTAACAGCTTGAACACAGCCCGTCACGGCCTTGTGCCTGGAACTGTGGATTGTCCCGGGCGCATGGCTGTCTGAATCCCTGCTCTTTGGTGCTGTTTAAGGGTGTTTTCACATATAGTCCTCTTTAAAATAACCGATCTCAGTCCTCTTTAAAGTGAGCTCTGGGGTAAAGAAAAAGCTAAATAGCTCAGTTCTCTTTGTATTCACACTGCCCTTGCCTTTTTTTTTTATTTTTTTTATTTCACCTTTATTTAACCAGGTAGGCTAGTTGAGAACAAGTTCTCATTTGCAACTGCGACCTGGCCAAGATAAGGCATAGCAGTGTGAACAGACAACACAGAGTTACACATGGAGTAAACAATTAACAAGTCAATAACACAGTAGAAAAAAGGGGAGTCTATATATACATTGTGTGCAAAAGGCATGAGAAGGTAGGCAAATAATTACAATTATGCAGATTAACACTGGAGTGATAAATGATCAGATGGTTATGTAAAGGTAGAGATATTGGTGTGCAAAAGAGCAGAAAAATAAATAAATAAAAACAGTATGGGGATGAGGTAGGTGAAAATGGGTGGGCTATTTACCAATAGACTATGTACAGCTGCAGCGATCGGTTAGCTGCTCAGATAGCAGATGTTTGAAGTTGGTGAGGGAGATAAAAGTCTCCAACTTCAGCGATTTTTGCAATTCGTTCCAATCACAGGCAGCAGAGAACTGGAACGAAAGGCGGCCAAATGAGGTGTTGGCTTTAGGGATGATCAGTGAGATACACCTGCTGGAGCGCGTGCTACGGATGGGTGTTGCCATCGTAACCAGTGAACTGAGATAAGGCGGAGCTTTACCTAGCATGGACTTGTAGATGAGCTGGAGCCAGTGGGTCTGGCGACGAATATGTAGCGAGGGCCAGCCGATTAGAGCATACAAGTCGCAGTGGTGGGTGGTATAAGGTGCTTTAGTGACAAAACGGATGGCACTGTGATAAACTGCATCCAGTTTGCTGAGTAGAGTGTTGGAAGCAATTTTGTAGATGACATCGCCGAAGTCGAGGATCGGTAGGATAGTCAGTTTTACTAGGGTAAGTTTGGCGGCGTGAGTGAAGGAGGCTTTGTTGCGGAATAGAAAGCCGACTCTTGATTTGATTTTCGATTGGAGATGTTTGATATGGGTCTGGAAGGAGAGTTTAGAGTCTAGCCAGACACCTAGGTACTTATAGATGTCCACATATTCAAGGTCGGAACCATCCAGGGTGGTGATGCTGGTCAGGCGTGCGGGTGCAGGCAGCGAACGGTTGAAAAGCATGCATTTGGTTTTACTAGCGTTTAAGAGCAGTTGGAGGCCACGGAAGGAGTGCTGTATGGCATTGAAGCTCGTTTGGAGGTTAGATAGCACAGTGTCCAAGGACGGGCCGGAAGTATATAGAATGGTGTCGTCTGCGTAGAGGTGGATCAGGGAATCGCCCGCAGCCTGAGAAACATCATTGATATATACAGAGAAAAGAGTCGGCCCGAGAATTGAACCCTGTGGCACCCCCATAGAGACTGCCAGAGGACCGGACAGCATGCCCTCCGATTTGACACACTGAACTCTGTCTGCAAAGTAATTGGTGAACCAGGCAAGGCAGTCATCCGAAAAACCGAGGCTACTGAGTCTGCCAATAAGAATACGGTGATTGACAGAGTCGAAAGCCTTGGCAAGGTCTATGAAGACGGCTGCACAGTACTGTCTTTTATCGATGGCGGTTATGATATTGTTTAGTACCTTGAGCGTGGCTGAGGTACACCCGTGACCAGCTCGGAAACCAGATTGCACAGCGGAGAAGGTACGGTGGGATTCAAGATGGTCAGTGATCTGTTTGTTGACTTGGCTTTCGAAGACCTTAGATAGGCAGGGCAGGATGGATATTGGTCTGTAACAGTTTGGGTCCAGGGTGTCGCCCCCTTTGAAGAGGGGGATGACTGCGGCAGCTTTCCAATCCTTGGGGATCTCAGACGATATGAAAGAGAGGTTGAACAGGCTGGTAATAGGGGTTGCGACAATGGCGGCGGATAGTTTCAGGAATAGAGGGTCCAGATTGTCAAGCCCAGCTGATTTGTACGGGTCCAGGTTTTGCAGCTCTTTCAGAACATCTGCTATCTGGATTTGGGTAAAGGAGAACCTGGAGAGGCTTGGGCGAGTAGCTGCGGGGGGGGGGGAGCTGTTGGACGAGGTTGGAGTAGCCAGGCGGAAGGCATGGCCAGCCGTTGAGAAATGCTTGTTGAAGTTTTCGATAATCATGGATTTATCGGTGGTGACCGTGTTACCTAGCCTCAGTGCAGTGGGCAGCTGGGAGGAGGTGCTCTTGTTCTCCATGGACTTCACAGTGTCCCAGAACTTTTTGGAGTTGGAGCTACAGGATGCAAACTTCTGCCTGAAGAAGTTGGCTTTAGCTTTCCTGACTGACTGTGTGTATTGGTTCCTGACTTCCCTGAACAGTTGCATATCGCGGGGACTGTTCGATGTTAGTGCAGTCCGCCACAGGATGTTTTTGTGCTGGTCGAGGGCAGTCAGGTCTGGAGTGAACCAGGGGCTATATCTGTTCTTAGTTCTGCATTTTTTGAACGGAGCATGCTTATCTAAAATGGTGAGGAAGTTACTTTTAAAGAAAGACCAGGCATCCTCAACTGACGGGATGAGGTCAATGTCCTTCCAGGATACCCGGGCCAGGTCGATTAGAAAGGCCTGCTCACAGAAGTGTTTTAGGGAGCGTTTGACAGTGATGAGGGGTGGTCGTTTGACTGCGGCTCCGTAGCGGATACAGGCAATGAGGCAGTGATCGCTGAGATCCTGGTTGAAGACAGCGGAGGTGTATTTGGAGGGCCAGTTGGTCAGGATGACGTCAATGAGGGTGCCCTTGTTTACAGAGTTAGGGTTGTACCTGGTGGGTTCCTTGATGATTTGAGTGAGATTGAGGGCATCTAGCTTAGATTGTAGGACTGCCGGGGTGTTAAGCATATCCCAGTTTAGGTCACCTAACAGAACAAACTCTGAAGCTAGATGGGGGGCGATCAATTCACAAATGGTGTCCAGGGCACAGCTGGGAGCTGAGGGGGGTCGGTAGCAGGCGGCAACAGTGAGAGACTTATTTCTGGAGAGAGTAATTTTCAAAATTAGTAGTTCGAACTGTTTGGGTATGGACCTGGAAAGTATGACATTACTTTGCAGGCTCTCTCTGCAGTAGACTGCAACTCCTCCTCCTTTGGCAGTTCTATCTTGACGGAAGATGTTATAGTTGGGTATGGAAATCTCCGAATTTTTGGTGGCCTTCCTGAGCCAGGATTCAGACACGGCAAGGACATCAGGGTTAGCAGAGTGTGCTAGAGCAGTGAGTAAGACAAACTTAGGGAGGAGGCTTCTGATGTTGACATGCATGAAACCAAGGCTTTTTCGATCACAGAAGTCAACAAATGAGGGTGCCTGGGGACATGCAGGGCCTGGGTTTACCTCCACATCACCCGCGGAACAGAGAAGGAGTAGTATGAGGGTGCGGCTGAAGGCTATCAAAACTGGTCGCCTAGGGCGTTGGGGACAGAGAATAAGAGGAGCAGGTTTCTGGGCATGGTAGAATATATTCAGGGCATAATGCGCAAACAGGGGTATGGTGGGGTGCGGGTACAGCGGAGGTAAGCCCAGGCACTGGGTGATGATGAGAGAGGTTGTATCTCTGGACATGCTGGTTGTAATGGGTGAGGTCACCGCATGTGTGGGGGGTGGGACAAAGGAGGTAACAGGGGTATAAAGAGTGGAACTAGGGGCTCCATTGTAAACTAAAACAATGATAACTAACCTGCACAACAGTATACAAGGCATATTGACATTTGAGAGAGACATACAGCAAGGCATACAGTAATCACAGGTGTTGAATTGGGAGAGCTAGCTAAAACAGTAGGTGAGACAACAGCTAATCAGCTAGCACAACAACAGCAGGTAGAATGGCGATTGATTAGGCAGAGGGTCGGATTAACTACACACAGAGCCTAAGTGCGGCTGGGGCCGACAGATAAAACATAAACAAGCAGAATGGATTACCGTGATTAATGGACAGTCCAGCATGCATCAGCTATGTAGCCAAGTGATCAGTGTCCAAGGGGCAGCGGTGGATGGGGCAGGGAAGCTGGACTGGCGAGTGTTATCCAGGTTAAAAAACTAACAATGACCAAATAACTTGTAGCCAGTTAGCTGGTTAGCTTCTGGAGGTTCTTGAGTGTGTTCTAAAAATGTAAAGATAATAGCGGTTCCGTATCACATTGGGTGAGGCAGGTTACCGGAAGGTATAAACAAATTAAAAATCGAAAAGGGATAGAAAGTAAATATGGGTTCAGTGAGTGTTTGGGACGCGGCGATTCAGACGGTTAGCAGGCCTGTGCTAACAAGCTAACAGTTAGTAGACGGTGCTAAACACGGTAGCAGTTAGCGGACCGGGCTAAACAAGCTAGCAGTTAGCAGGCCGAATTTGCAAGCAAGGAGATAGCAAGGGCTAGAGAGTTAGCCTTTGGGGACGTCGCGATGGGGGTATCTGTTTATTCCTCTTCATGCAGTGACATCGATGGACCGGTCGTGGGTCTGGATATTGTAGCCCAGGAGCTCAAAATGTTCCGTTTGCGATGGGAATCCGGGGATGAAAAATAAAAAATAAAATAAAATAATAAATAGGTCCGTTATGCTCTGGTTAGAGTCGCGTTGTTCGAACTGGCGAGAGCTTTCCGAGCTAAAGGTTAGCTGATGACCGGTTAGCTGAAGACCGCTAGCAATGTTTTGCTGAAGCTGGTAGTTCGTTGGCTAGCTTCAGTTGAGGGGTTCCAGGTCCGAAGTAAATATAAATACTTTAGGAAAAATAGCTACGTTGGGTGAGGCGGGTTGCAGGAGAGTATTTAGAAGAAGTTGAGGTTCAGCAAAAAGTTTTAAAGATATGTGAAGAAAAAAACGAAAACCTTTAAAAAAAACCTTTAAATGAGGACACAACTCCTTTGCCAGTTCATTTAATCTATTTTGTGGACAGAGGCCTCTTTGCATTCACAGGGTTGCAGTAGTCTAATGTGTCAGGGTTTATGGCAGGGGGAACAGGGTTGCAGTAGTCTAGTGTGTCAGGGTTTATGGCAGGGGGAACAGGGTTGCAGTAGTCTAGTGTGTCAGGGTTTATGGCAGGGGGAACGGTGTTGCAGTAGTCTAGTGTGTCAGGGTTTATGGCAGGGGAAACGGTGTTGCAGTAGTCTAGTGTGTCAGGGTTTATGGCAGGGGGAACAGGGTTGCAGTAGTCTAGTGTGTCAGGGTTTATGGCAGGGGAAACAGGGTTGCAGTAGTCTAGTGTGTCAGGGTTTATGGCAGGGGAACAGGGTTGCAGTAGTCTAGTGTGTCAGGGTTTATGGCAGGGGGAACAGGGTTGCAGTAGTCTAGTGTGTCAGGGTTTATGGCAGGGGGAACAGGGTTGCAGTAGTCTAGTGTGTCAGGGTTTATGGCAGGGGGAACAGGGTTGCAGTAGTCTAGTGTGTCAGGGTTTATGGCAGGGGGAACAGGGTTGCAGTAGTCTAGTGTGTCAGGGTTTATGGCAGGGGGAACGGTGTTGCAGTAGTCTAGTGTGTCAGGGTTTATGGCAGGGGAAACGGTGTTGCAGTAGTCTAGTGTGTCAGGGTTTATGGCAGGGGGAACAGGGTTGCAGTAGTCTAGTGTGTCAGGGTTTATGGCAGGGGGAACAGGGTTGCAGTAGTCTAGTGTGTCAGGGTTTATGGCAGGGGGAACAGGGTTGCAGTAGTCTAGTGTGTCAGGGTTTATGTGAAAACACCCAATCTGCCAGAATTAGCTTACATTGTTACATTGGCATCCAACACCAAAGATGGGAGTCATCGAGAGGACTGTGTTTCTCTATCACAGATGTAGGATATTTAAATTAACAAACATTATTCTTCAAGCAGTTGATACAACAACAGGAAATTAGCTTCAAGAGCTTTGTGCAAATACTGATGGACTGTCAAATCAAATCAAATCAAATTTATTTATATAGCCCTTCGTACATCAGCTGATATCTCAAAGTGCTGTACAGAAACCCAGCCTAAAACCCCAAACAGCAAGCAATGCAGGTGTAGAAGCACGGTGGCTAGGAAAAACTCCCTAGAAAGGCCAAAACCTAGGAAGAAACCTAGAGAGGAACCAGGCTGTGGGGTGGCCAGTCCTCTTCTGGCTGTGCCGGGTGGAGATTATAACAAAACATGGTCAAGCTGTTCAAATGTTCATAAATGACCAGCATGGTCGAATAATAATAAGGCAGAATAGTTGAAACTGGAGCAGCAGCACAGTCAGGTGGACTGGGGACAGCAAGGAGTCATCATGTCAGGTATTCCTGGGGCATGGTCCTATGGCTCAGGTCCTCCGAGAGAGAGAAAGAAAGAGAGAATTAGAGAGAGCATATGTGGGATGGCCAGTCCTCTTCTGGCTGTGCCGGGTGGAGATTATAACAGAACATGGCCAAGATGTTCAAATGTTCATAAATGACCAGCATGGTTGAATAATAATAAGGCAGAACAGTTGAAACTGGAGCAGCAGCACAGCCAGGTGGACTGGGGACAGCAAGGAGTCATCATGTCAGGTAGTCCTGGGGCATGGTCCTAGGGCTCAGGTCCTCCGAGAGAGAGAAAGAGAGAAGGAGAGAATTAGAGAACGCACACTTAGATTCACACAGGACACCGAATAGGACAGGAGAAGTACTCCAGATATAACAAACTGACCCTAGCCCCCCGACACATAAACTACTGCAGCATAAATACTGGAGGCTGAGACAGGAGGGGTCAGGACTGTGATTGGAATGTATATGTTTAAATGAATGTTTAGAATATTCCACCCTGAAACTACATAATTGTATGAAATTGATTAGAATCATCAATTAAATACATTAGAATCATACAATTATTATTAATGATGTATGTAGTCTTAGTCAGTCAAATTCTAATAAATGATGTGTGTAGTTTTAGTCAGAATTAGGGTAAAACAATATATCTGTACAATATGTCCCTATAGTATCTTAAACACAGACTGTCTGAGAAAAATGAGGTGCCGACCTTGGCTAGGGGCCACTGAGAGATTTGGGAGAGGGCAGTGAGTACTCCCTAATCTTGAGGGGGGACAGGGAGTGCTTCTCACGGTATTGGTACAGTATGTACGTAGGATACCTACTGTTTGTGTGCAAAAGTATGTGCGTAAGGAGCTAGTATAAAATGAATGGTTTTGTACAACGAACTAGCGCCCTCGTGAATAAACATTTTGACTATTTTGGTCTGTTTCATTCAACCAGTATCTTACAAATTCTGGGTTGCAGACCGAGTAGTTTAATTGAATTGGGTTATGAACATTGAGAACATAATTCTCGCAATATGGACTCAACTAACAAAAGAATGGACAATCTGACCAAAGAGGTCCAAGGCCTTAAAAGCAGTTTGCAGTTCTTCTAGGGAGAGGTGGATGTCATTAAAGAGACTTGCAGCAAGACGACAACAAACTGTAAGTCCTCTCCAGTTGACATCAGCACTCTCTTTGAATCATTGTTACCAATGACTGAGAAAACAGACTGTCTAGAGGGACAATCCAGGAGGAATAACATTGTTGTGGATGACATACCTGTCTTCACATGAGAACTGGGCAGAGTCTGAGGAGAAAGTAAGAAAAATGATCAGTGAAAAGCTGCAGCTGGATCAAATGAAGATTGAGTTAGAGCGTGCCCACCGGTCTGGAAAACATGTAACCTGCCTAGGTGACAGACTCAGGATGATAGTGGTCAAGTTCCTGAGGTTTAAAGACAAGATGGCTGTTCTGGAGAGAGCTGTGAGAACTGTTGGAGGCCCCTGATTGATGATTAATTGAAAAATGATATGGTTCAAAGAAATTATGCAATAGAGGTATCAGGCTGCTCATCTGATTGGTTGGCATACTGTAAATTGTAACTACACAAAAATAAGAATAATTATATTCCCAAACAAGATAAATGACAAAACTCAATGGAAAAAGACTATGGAGTACCTTAAATGATACGATAAGCAGAAAACCCAATTCATCTCCAGCATTCATGGAAATTGCTCAGTCATTTATAATAAAACCTTTCAATTTTGCCAATAATTTCAGTGACTATTTCACTTGTAAAGTGGAAAAACACAGAAGTGAAATGACAACATTGAACAGTGAAGCATCTATTTTTGTATAACAGATCTAATAATGGAAGAGAAGGATTGCTGTTTTGAATTTAGTCAAGTTAGTGTGGGACAGGTGGAAAAACTATTGTTACCCATGAATAATGATAAGCCACCAGGTACAGTATAGACAACCTTGATGGGAAACTATTGTTACCCAAGAATGATGATACGCCACCAGGTACAGTATAGACAACCTTGATGGGAAACTATTGTTACCCAAGAATGATGATACGCCACCAGGTACTGTATAGACAACCTTGATGGGAAACTATTGTTACCCAAGAATGATGATACGCCACCAGGTACTGTATAGACAACCTTGATGGGAAACTATTGAGAAGGGAAGCAGACTGTATTGCCATCCCTATTTGCCATGTCTTTAACCAAAGCCTAAAGGACTGAGTCCACAGGCGTGGAAGAAAGCTAAAGTCATTCCACTGCCTAAAAATAGTAAAGCGCCATTTGCTCTAACAGCCGTCCAATCAGTTTGCTGCCTGTTCTTAGTAAACTGATGGAGAGGATTGTGTTTAACCAAATACAATGCTATTTTTCAGAGAACAATTTCACGACTGACTGTCAGCATGCATATAGAGAAAGGCACTCAACTTGTACTGCACTGACTCAGATGACTGAGGATTGGTTCAAATAAATGGATAATACGATGATAGTTGGAGCTGTGTTGTTAGATTTCAGTGCAGCCTTTGATGTTATTGATGATAAATTGTTATTGAAAATCACTGGGTTGGAGAGTTATTTATCCAATAGAACCCAGTGTTCTTCACTGGAAGCTTCCCTAACAGCAGATATGTACAGTACGATGTCCCTCAGGGCAGTTTCCTCAGGCTGTTACTCTTTATTTTCTACAAATGATTTGCCACTGGTCTTAAATAAAGTGAGACTGTTTATGTATGCGGAGGATTCTATAATACATGTCAGCTCTCTAAGCCAATGAGGAGTTACAGTCAGTATCAGAATGGGTGATTCATAATAATACATGTCAGCTCTCTAAGCCAATGAGGAGTTACAGTCAGTATCAGAATGGGTGATTCATAATAATACATGTCAGCTCTCTAAGCCAATGAGGAGTTACAGTCAGTATCAGAATGGGTGATTCATAATAATACATGTCAGCTCTCTAAGCCAATGAGGAGTTACAGTCAGTATCAGAATGGGTGATTCATAATAATACATGTCAGCTCTCTAAGCCAATGAGGAGTTACAGTCAGTATCAGAATGGGTGATTCATAATAATACATGTCAGCTCTCTAAGCCAATGAGGAGTTACAGTCAGTATCAGAATGGGTGATTCATAATAAACTGGTCTTAAATAAACCTAAATAAACCTAAAAGCATTGTATTTGGTTCAAAACATTCTGTAAGACCTAAACCTCAACTGGAGTTGTACATAAATTACCATTGAGCAAGTTGAGGAAGCTGAACTCCTCAGTATAACATTGGAGGGTCTCAAGGCACAAGGCGAGACCCAGATGCAGACACAGGAGGCAGATGGTTTGAGTCTTACAATGTTTATTAATCCAAAAGGGTAGGCAAGAGAATGGTTGTGGACAGGCAAAAAGGTCAAAACCAGATCAGAGTCCAATAGGTACTGAAGGGCAGGCAGAATCAAGGTCAGGGCAGGCAGGATGATCAGGCAGGCAGGAAGGGAGTCCAGAGTCAGGCAGGGGTCAGAACCGGGAGGACTATAAAAAGAGAATAGAAAAGAAGTACGGGAAAAACACCCTGGTTGACTTGACTAAACATACAAGACAAACTGGCACATCAATACACTGGGTAAATAAGTGACAGCGGGAGGGGGTGGAGACAACCACAGGAACAGGTGAAACAGTTCAGGGTGGGACAGAGGGTCAATTATCATGGGCAAGTCATATTGACAAAGTTGTTGTGAAGGTGGGAGGGGTATGTTTGTTATAAAAATATGTTTAGCTTTTTTGACACAAACAGAGAACCACTCCTTCCCCTTAACTGCGAATACAGAACTAACATCAACAACATGCATGCCAGTATTTCTGGTTGAGGGTTGACAAGAGATGAATGTCTTCTTCTAGTTTTTATGAGAAGTATTACTGCAATGAAAATTCCAGATTCTCTGCATTATCAAATAGCATTCAGCTCAGACATTCATACATACCCCACAAGACATGGGTCTCTTCAGACATTCCTACATACCCCACAAGACATACCACCAGGGGTCTCTTCAGACATTCATACATACCCCACAAGACATACCACCAGGGGTCTCTTCAGACATTCCTACATACCCCACAAGACATACCACCAGGGGTCTCTTCAGACATTCATACATACCCCACAAGACATACCACCAGGGGTCTCTTCAGACATTCATACATACCCCACAAGACATACCACCAGGGGTCTCTTCAGACATTCATACATACCCCACAAGACATACCACCAGGGGTCTCTTCAGACATTCATACATACCCCACAAGACATACCACCAGGGGTCTCTTCAGACATTCATACATACCCCACAAGACATACCACCAGGGGTCTCTTCAGACATTCATACATACCCCACAAGACATACCACCAGGGGTCTCTTCAGACATTCATACATACCCCACAAGACATACCACCAGGGGTCTCTTCAGACATTCATACATACCCCACAAGACATGCCACCAGGGGTCTCTTTACAGTCTCCAAGTCCAAAACAAATTCACGGTAACAGACTTGGAACTCCATTTAATCTCCAATAACTCAAGCAAACAGCAAAATTACCTTTAAAAACGGATTAAAAAACAACCTACGTAAACGGCGGGGACTGTGAGGGGACACACACAAACACACGCACACACACAGACACACTCTAACACACACACGCTTTTTTAGTTGTATTGTTTGTATGATTTTTGTTGTTGCATCGTTTGTGTATCGTTGTATTATAAAATGGTGTGACTTCCCTTGTCTATCAGTGAATCCGTGTTTTGTTACTTGTCATGTATTTTGGGGGGTGTGGACCCCAGGAAGAGTCGCTGATGCTTCTGCAAAACTTAATGCGGATCCAAATAAGAAAAACAATTACTGACAGAAGACATGTAGTGTACTGCACACAGTGTTACAGTCTACACTTTCAGAATAATGTGTAAAAGTATGCAGTATCTTTCCACTATGTGTAGCCTGGTTCTACTAGCTTTGTGGGTAGTCTAATGTATTGAGGCTGTGTAGGCAAAGGAAGGACTGTAGAGCTTTGGGAGTAGTCTAATATATTGAGGCTGTGTAGGGAAAGGAAGGACTGTAAGAGCTTTGGGGGTAGTCTAATGTATTGGGGCTGTGTAGGGAAAGGAAGGACTGTAGAGCTTTGGGAGTAGTCTAATGTATTGAGGCTGTGTAGGGAAAGGAAGGACTGTAGAGCTTTGGGAGTAGTCTAATGTATTGAGGCTGTGTAGGGAAAGGAAGGACTGTAGAGCTTTGGGAGTAGTCTAATGTATTGAGGCTGTGTAGGGAAAGGAAGGACTGTAGAGCTTTGGGAGTAGTCTAATGTATTGAGGCTGTGTAGGGAAAGGAATGACTGTAGAGCTTTGGGAGTAGTCTAATGTATTGAGGCTGTGTAGGGAAAGGAAGGACTGTAGAGCTTTGGGGGTAGTCTAATGTATTGAGGCTGTGTAGGGAAAGGAAGGACTGTAGAGCTTTGGGAGTAGTCTAATATATTGAGGCTGTGTAGGGAAAGTAAGGACTGTAAGAGCTTTGGGAGTAGTCTAATGTATTGAGGCTGTGTAGGGAAAGGAAGGACTGTAGAGCTTTGGGGGTAGTCTAATGTATTGAGGCTGTGTAGGGAAAGGAAGGACTGTAGAGCTTATAGGACTGAGCTGTCACCCCTGTAGATTTAAGGGCCAGCCAAACACACACACAAACATACACACACACACGCACACCTGCTGAGAAGGCAGAATCAAACTCTGGCAATCAATAAAACATTCCTTCTCTTAGTCCCTCTATCTCTCATTCTATCTCTCATTCTATCTCTCTCATTCTATCTCTCATTCTATCTCTCTCATTCTATCTCTCTCATTCTATCTCTCTCATTCTATCTCTCATTCTATCTCTCTCATTCTATCTCTGTCATTCTATCTCTCTCCTTCTATGTCTCTCATTCTATCTCTCTCCTTCTATGTCTCTCATTCTGTCTATCTCTCTCATTCTATTTATCTTATTCTATCTCTCTCATTCTCTCTCTCCTTCCCTCTCTCGTTCTCTTTCTCTCTCTCTCTCTCTCTCTCTCTCTCTCTCTCTCTCTCTCTCTCTCTCTCTCTCTCATTCTCTCTGTCTCTCATTCGATCTCTCTATCTCTCTCATTCTTTATCTCTCTCTCTCTCATTCTAACTCTCTCTCGCTCATTCAATCTCTCTCTCTCTCCTTCTATCTCTCTTTCTCCTTCTATCTCTCTCTCTCCTTCTCTCTCACTCTGTATCTCTTTCTGTCTCTATTTTTTCCCCTCTACATGTTATAAACAGTCTTTCGTCGTTCTATAGCATACAGTACATAGTAGGATGATGTAGATTTACTTTGCTAAAGGTTTACATCAGTTGATGTCACAAAGTGCTGTACAGAAACCCAGCCTAAAACCCCAAACAGCAAGCAATACAGGTGTAGAAGCACAGTGGCTAGGAAAAACTCCCTAGAAAGGCTAGAACCTAGGAAGAAACCTAGAGAGGAACCAGGCTATGAGGGGTGGCCAGTCCTCTTCTGCCTGTGCCAGGTGGAGATTGTAACAGAACATGGCCAAGATGTTAAAATGTTCATAAATGACCAGCAGTGTCAAATAATGATCACAGTGGTTGTCGAGGGTGCAACAAGTCAGCACCTCAGGAGTACATGTCAGTTGGCTTTTCATAGCCGATCATTAAGAGTATCTCTACCGCTCCTGCTGTCTCTAGAGAGTTGAAAACAGCAGGTCTGGGACAGGTAGCATGTCCGGTGAACAGGTCAGAGTTCCATAGCCGCAGGCAGAACAGTTGAAACTGGAGCAGCAGCACGGCCAGATGTACTGGGGATAGCAAGGAATCATCAGGCCAGGTAGTCCTAACACAGTATCCTAACACACGTCTACATTAATGCGGATGCTACTAGGGCTATTTGCAGACCCTATTACCGCCACACCGGCAGTCATGATCGCAGTAAAATTCCAGTTGAAGTTTGAGTCACGGTAATCTCCTTTTATGCACTCTGGACATGCTTTGGCAACAACCATCAGGTCCTAATGATCTGGTACTCTCTGTTGTCCGTCTGACCACTCTGACATCAATGAAAATGCAATGGAAAGTCACATCAAACACATCAAAACAATATCATGCTTTTTAAAAACTCTGCTCACGGTGATGAACCATTTGAAGAAAGAAGTTCAACAGCAGGTTGAAGCTGAGTGTAAATATAATTTTTTTAATGAACTTGGCAAGTCAGTTAAGAACAAATTCTTATTTTGACGGCCTACCCCGGCCAAACCCTCCCATAACGACACTGGGCCAATTGCGAGCTGTCCGATCATGGCCAGTTGTGATACAGCCCGGGATCAAACCAGGGTCTGTAGTGACACCTAGCACTGAGGTGCAGTGCCTTAGACCGCTGCGCCACTAGGGAGCCTAAACATGGTCGTTGTGGATGTTGTTTCAAATCCTAACACAGCGAAATGGACAGCGCTTTCTGAGGTGATGATTAATTAAAAACACCCAAATGCATATTAGAGCTTATACATACGTATAGGCTTATGAGCCCAAGACTGACATTTTTGTCTTATTAAAATGATTATTGTGCTGTTATACAATACATAGCCTTGCTCATATTACGCATGGAAGAAAAACATAAAACAAACTTGATTTAAGATATATTTTGTACATAATTGGTCCAGCCTATACTCCAAAATGTAACAAATTTGAGTCATCGCATTTGAGTGTGGACTGCATTGTTATGCATGCTGGATGGACTGGTTGCTATCAGGAATCAAGGTAAGACCCAGATGCAGTCCGTGTCGAAGTAACAATGTTTATTAAAGCAACAGGGGCAAAGGTACAGGATGGCAGGCAGGGTCAAGCTCAGGGTCAGGACAGGCAAGGGTCAAAACCAGAAGGTGGAAGATGAGCGACACCTGGAGGGGGGTGGAGACAAGCACAAAGACAGGTGAAACCGATCAGGGCGTGACAGTGCCCCCCCCCAGGGGCGCCACCTGGTGTCCTGCCTGGGCGCATACCTGATTGACCGGGGTGCCGGCGGTGGAAGTTGGCGATGAGGACTGGGTCCAGGATGTCCCTAGCGGGGACCCAGCACCTCTCCTCCAGGCCGCGGTCGAACTCTCACCATGTAAGCCGTTTGGCCGTCGATGAAACGGACAGAAGGTACGCCGACCTCTTCCTCCTTCTCCGGGAAGAGTGGGGGCTGATACCCCAGGGAACATTCAGAGGGTCATACAGAGCAGGGAAGGGTGTTGCAGGTATATTCCACCCACACAAGCTGCTGGCTCCAGGTGGTGGGTTTGGCGGAGACCAGGCAGCGCAGACTTGTCTCAAGGTCCTGGTTGGCTCACTCCGACTGGCCATTGGACTGGGGGAGGAACCCAGAGGACAGGCTGGCCGACAGTCCATGCTGCTCCATGAGCTGGGCCATCTCCTTGGCCGAGGGTAGTTTGGGGAGAGGAATGAAGTGGACGGCCTTGGAAAACCGTGGGACCACTGTCAGGGTGGCAGTGTTGCCCTCAGATGGGGGGAGACCCATGACGAAATCCAGGGATATGTGGGACCAGGGACAGTGAGGGTCAGGCAGAGGTTGCAGAAGGCCAGCCGGAACTTGCCAAGGAGTCTTCTCTCTAACCAGACATTCAGGAGAGACTAATGGTATCAGTGTATCGGTGCTTTGGCATTTCACATAACAGCATCCAGAGTCCCTTTGGAAGGCCCCAACCACCTCACCATTGTCATGGTAACACTTGGGGTGTGGCGTAAAGCAGAGAGCAGGACTTGGGCCTTGCATCTGCTATGATTACATGATAAGTAATACAATAGCATTAGTCTCAGCTGATTCCTATATAGAACAAGGCCAAACTAATTTGCATCATCAGCACCACATCCCACTGCAGAAGGACACTGTTGGAAAACTGTTGTGGAGAGATAATGAGGGAAAATGTTCGCCTCTACATCCCTGCATTCCTCCTTTCCTTCTGTTACATCCCCTGCTCAGACCTCTGGGAGCTTATTACCTGTTCCACAGCACGGCCTTCTATTCAGGACCTCACAGTTGTGTGTGTGCATGTGTACGTGCTTGCATGCGTGTGTGTGTGTGTGTGTGTGTGTGTGTGTGTGTGTGTGTGTGTGTGTAGCACATGGGGATGTATGCAACTTCCTCTATAGCCTGAAGTGTCACCACTTGCTCCAGTGAATAGCTAGCTTTACGTGTGGCAGCGACTAGTAAGACTCTTCAGCAAGGCGGTCAGGTGTGCTAGCAAGCCAGAGGTCCTGAGTTTGAGCCTTTGTGTGAGCCAAATCAGGAGGAGGTGGTACTCAATAAGCAAGCAGTCCTTTACACGGGCATACATATATTGCTCTTCATACATTTTGGCCTACAAACATTAATTCTATGCATCTCTCATTTTCATTTGTTTTCTTTTTTTCAACTTTGTCATTAATTTACTAGTAGTGCGTTCTTTTCCAACAAATCACCCAGCAGCCGCAGTCTTGACAGAGAGAAGTCCAATGATCCGAGTATTCCGGCTCCGTTCGTAAGTCATTAATTTTCTGTTTCCCCACAGTCACTCATCCAGAATAAGCTGTCTGGAAAGTCCAGCAAGCTTTTCCGCCGCCGAGCAGAAATGGGATTGTGGATGACTGATCACAAAGCTTATAGAGTCCCCACTCGACATTAATACACACGGGTCCGCAAGCACCCACCCTCTCTCTCTCTCTCTCTCTCTCTCTCTCCCTCTCTCTCTCTCTCTCTCTCTCTCTCTCTCTCTCTCTCTCTCTCTCTCTCTCTCTCTCTCACGCTCTCTCTCACGCTCTCTCTCTCACCCTCTCTCTCTCTCTCTCTCCCTCTCTCTCTCACGCTCTCTCTCTCACCCTCTCCCTCTCTCTCTCTCTCGCTCTCTCTCTCTCTCTCTCTCTCTCTCTCTCTCTCTCTCTCACGCTCTCTCTCTCACCCTCTCTCTCTCTCTCTCTCTCTCCCTCTCTCTTTCACGCTCTCTCTCTCACGCTCTCTCTCTCACCCTCTCTCTCTTTCTCTCTCACGCTCTCTCTCTCACCCTCTCTCTCTCTCGCTCTCTCTCTCGCTCTCTCTCTCTCTCGCCCTCTCTCTCTCTCTCGCTCTATCTCTCTCTCTCTCTCTCGCCCTCTCTCTCTCTCTCCCTCTCTCTCTCTCTCTCTCCCTCTCTCTCGCTCTCTCTCTCTCTCTCTCTCTCGCTCTCTCTCTCTCTCTCTCTCTCTCTCTCTCGCTCTCTCGGTCTCTCGCTCTCTCTCTCACGCTTGTTCGCCCGCTCTCTCTCTCTCTCTCTCACACACACACACACACACACACACACACACACACACACACACACACACACACACACACACACACACACACACACACACACACACACACACACACACACACACACACACACACACACACAAAATGTATACATTCACATGCACACAAAGCTGCACTTAGAAACTGTATATCCATGGAGTCCCACTGTGTACACACACACACACACACACACACACACACACGCACACACACACACACACACACGCACACACACACACACAAACACAGCTTATATCCATATAGCTTATATCCACACTGCTGATACATGAACGCTCACAGTCGGCTGGTATGAGTGTTTCAGAGTGACATTAAAATATTTTTAATTAACTCCAGTTTCAAAACAATATACACATGTATGGTATTTGCTGTCTATACACTACAGTGCATAGCTGCTATATATACTGTATATAGAGTGCCTTCTGAAAGTATTCAGACCCCTTGACTTTTGCCATGTGTTCCCTCATCAATCTACACACAATACCCCACAATACACAAAATTCCCCCACAAATAAAAAATAAACTGAAATATCACATTTACATATGTAATCAGACCCTTTACTCAGTACTTTGTTGAAGCACCTCTGGCAGCGATTATATCCTTGAGTCTTCTTGGGTATGACACTACAAGCTTGACACACCTGTATTTGGGGAGTTTCTCACATTCTTCTCTGCAGATCAACTCAAGCTCTGTCAGGTTGGATGGGGAGTGTTGCTACTGCACAGCTATTTTCAGGTCTCTCCAGAGATGTTTGACCGGGTTCAAGTCAGGGCTCTGCTTGGGCCACTCAAGGACATTCAGAGACTTGTCCCGGAGCCACTCCTGTGTTGTCTTAGCCGTGTGCTTAGGGTCGTTGTCCTGTTGGAAGGTGAACCTTCACCCTAGTCTGTGGTCCTGTGCCAGGTTTCCTCCGTACGTGACGCTTGGCATTAAAGCCAAAGAGTTGAGTCTTGGTTTCATCAGACCAGAGAACCTTGTTTCTCATGGTCAGAGTCTTTAGGTACCTTTTTGCAAACTCCAAGTGGGCTGTCATGTGCATTTCAAATCAAATCAAATCAAATTGTATTTGTCACATACACATGGTTAGCAGATGTTAATGCGAGTGTAGCGAAATGCTTGTGCTTCTAGTTCCGACAATGCAGTAATAACCAACAAGTAATCTAGCTAACAATTCCAAAACTACTGTCTTGTACACAGTGTAAGGGGATAAATAATATGTACATAAGGATATATGAATGAGTGATGGTACAGAGCGGCATAGGCAAGATACAGTAGATGGTATTGAGTGCAGTATATACATATGAGATGAGTATGTAAACAAAGTGGCATAGTTAAAGTGGCTAGTGATACATGTATTACATAAAGATGCAGTAGATGATATAGAGTACAGTATATACATATACATATGAGATGAATAATGTAGGGTGTGTAAACATTATATTAGGTAGCATTGTTTAAAGTGGCTAGTGATATATTTTACATCATTTCCCATCAATTCCCATTATTAAAGTGGCTGTAGTTGAGTCAGTGTGTTGGCAGCAGCCACTCAATGTTAGTGGTGGCTGTTTAACAGTCTGATGGCCTTGAGATAGAAGCTGTTTTTCAGTCTCTCGGTCCCAGCTTTGATGCACCTGTACTGACCTCGCCTTCTGGATGATAGCGGGGTGAACAGGCAGTGGCTTGGGTGGTTGTTGTCCTTGATGATCTTTATGGCCTTCCTGTGACATCGGGTGGTGTAGGTGTCCTCCACTCCTCCTTTTACTGAGGAGTGGCTTCCGTCTGGCCACTCTACCATGAAGGCCTAATTGGTGGAGTGCTGCAGAGATGGAAGGTTCTCCCATCTCCACAGAGGAACTCTAGAGCTCTGTCAGAGTGACCATCAGGTTCTTGGTCACCTCCCTGACCTTTCTCCCCTGATTGCTCAGTTTGGCCGGTCGGCCAGCTCTAGGAAGAGTCTTGGTGGTTCCAAACTTCTTCCATTTAAGAATGATGGAGGTCACTGTGTTCTTGGGACCTTCAATGCTGGGGATTTTTTTTTACCCTTCCCCAGATCTGTGCATCGACACAATCCTGTCTCGGTGCTTTATGGACATTTCCTTCAACCTCATGGCTTGGTTTTTACTCTGACATGCGCTGTCAACTGTGGGACCTTATGTAAACAGATGTGTGCTTTTCCAAATAAAGTCCAATCAACTGAATTTACCACAGGTGGACTCTAATCAAGTTGTAGAAACATCTCAGGGATGATCAATGTTAACAGGATACACCTGAGCTCAATTACAAATCTCATAGCAAAGGATCTGAATACTTATGTAAATGAGGGATTTCTGTTCTTTTTATTTAGTACGTTTGCAAAAATGTCTAAAAACCTGTTTTCACTTGTCACTTGTATTGTGTGTAGAATCCATTTTAGAATAAAGTAACAAAAAGTCAAGGGGTCTGAATAATTTCCAAAGTCACTGTATATATATATTGTTTTTTTTATTTAGCCTTTATTTAACTAGGCAAGTCAGTTAATTAAGAAGAAAATATTTTTTACAATGACGGCCTACCCCGGCCAAACCTGGAACAATTGTGCGCCGCCCTATGGGACTCCTAATCAGCCTGGATTTGAACCAAGCACTGCAGTGACACCTCTTGTACTGAAATGTAGTGTCTTAGACCACTGCGCCACTCAGGAGACCCATAAGGCAGTGCACAATTGGCCCAGTGTCTGTTTTGTGAGGTAATTCTCTGCAACAATAACTTCCTCTATATTCTGCCTGATTCAAGCTACTAAACTGGAACAGAAGTGCAGTAAAACTACAGCT
>NC_092149.1:76617189-76654689 GCF_045791955.1 Oncorhynchus clarkii lewisi
CACATTCACAAACACACACACACACACACAAATATAACTAGGTGATACACACACACACACATTACTAGGTAATACACCCACACACACACACATAACTAGGTGAAACACCCCCACATACACACATAACTAGGTGATACACACACACACACACACACACACATACACACACACACACACACACACACACACACACACACACACATATATAACTAGGTGATACACCCACACAAGTACATTATATACACTGATTGTACAAAACATTAGGAACACTTTCCTAATATTGAGTTTCACCCCCCCTTTTGCCCTCAGAACAGCCTCATATCGTTGGGGCATGGACTCTACAAGGTGTCGAAATCGTTCCACAGGGATACTGGCCCATGTTGACTCCAGTGCGTGGTAGACCATGCTTGATACACACGGGAAACTGTGTTGCAGTTCTTGACACTCAAACCAGTGTGCCTGGCACCTACTACTTGCCCATTCACCCTCTGAATGGCACATATACACAATCCATGTCTCAATTGTCTCAAGGCTTAAAAATCTTTATTTAACATGTCTCCTCCCCTTAATCTACACTGATAGGTGTGGATTTAACAAGTGACGTCAATAAGGGATCATAGCTTTCGCCTAGATTCACCTGTTCCTAATGTTTTTTACACTCAGTGTACACACACACACACACACACACACACACGACTACATTATACATCAACACACACACATCTCTAGTGAGAGTCTGACGTTATTACATCATGGTAGCATCAAACAGGAGTGATGCAACTCCACAAACACAGCCAGACAGAAACAGAGCAATGCTCCCAAACAGCATCAGCTTGTTGGTTAGAGACAGAGAGACAGAACGAGAGAAAAAGAGAGAGAGAGACAGAGAGGAGAGGGGGGAGAGAGAGAGAGGAAAGAGAGAGTTGGGGAGGGAGAGACAGAGCGAGAGAAAGAGGAAAGAGAGAGAGAGGAAAGAGAGAGAGAGAGAAAAAGAGAGAGAGAGAGAAAAAGAGAGAGAGAGGAGAGGGGGGAAGAGAGAGAGAGGGGAGGGAGCGAAAGAGGAAAGAGAGCAGGAGAGAAAAAGCGAGAGAGAGAGAGAGAGAGAGAGAGAGAGAGAGAAAGAGAGAGAGAAAAAGAGAAAGAGAGGAGAGGGAGGGAAGAGAGAGAGAGAGGAAAGAGAGAGTCGGAGGGAGAGAGACAGAGAGAAAGAGAGGAGAGGGGGGGAAGAGAGAGAGCAGAAAGAGAGAGGGGGAGGGAGAGACAGAGCGAGAGAAAGAGGAAAGAGAGAGAGAGGGGAGGGAGAGAAAGAGGAAAGAGAGTAGGAGAGAGGAATAGAGAAAGGTAATAAGGCTAAAGATGTAAGGGTCCACTGAGGACAGTCTGAGGAGCCAACGCTATTAAAGGCTACCGAACTGCCCTGAGTACAATCCCACACCACTCCACAGACCGAACTGTAATTAAGCCTTGGCGTGTGTGTGTGTTATTTTCACTCTCTCATAACTTACTTAGAAGAGTCTTTCCTCAAATTTCAACATCAACTTAAAGTTGTTGGCGCCGCTAATAAAAAGCCAATGTAAAGAGAGGGGTTATACCTAGGTTGGTTTTTTCTCCCCTATAATAGATCACAGTACTGTGCAGGTCAAAGGTCATATGGTCTGTATACCTATAGTTGTATATCTACATGCCTTTGGGGCAATCTTGCCATTGTCATGGCACATATTGTGTTGGCCTATATGCAGAGCAGACTAACCTGCCCTGGATATTGGACAATAGAGTGTTTCTGTAGATTGGTGTCATGGTAAAGGTCTTTAGACACCCTGTGACATACCTACAGGCCTGCTGAGATAGGTATGTGTTCTGAGGACTGGTGATGTAAAAGGACAGGACTGGTGATGTAAAAGGACAGGACTGGTGATGTAAAAGGATATAACTGGTGATGTAAAAGGATATAACTGGTGATGTAAAAGGACAGGACTGGTGATGTAAAAGGACAGGACTGGTGATGTAAAAGGATATAACTGGTGATGTAAAAGGACAGGACTGGTGATGTAAAAGGACAGGACTGGTGATGTAAAAGGACAGGACTGGTGATGTAAAAGGACAGGACTGGTGATGTAAAAGGACAGGACTAGTGATGTAAAAGGACAGGACTGGTGATGTAAAAGGACAGGACTAGTGATGTAAAAGGACAGGACTAGTGATGTAAAAGGATATAACTGGTGATGTAAAAGGACAGGACTGGTGATGTAAAAGGACAGGACTAGTGATGTAAAAGGACAGGACTGGTGATGTAAAAGGATATGACTGGTGATGTAAAAGGATATGACTGGTGATGTAAAAGGATATGACTGGTGATGTAAAAGGATATAACTGGTGATGTAAAAGGATATAACTGGTGATGTAAAAGGATATAACTGGTGATGTAAAAGGATATGACTGGTGATGTAAGAGGATATGACTGGTGATGTAAAAGGATATGAATTGGGATGTAAGAGGATATGACTGGTGATGTAAAAGGATATGAATTGTGATGTAAGAGGATATGACTGGTGATGTAAAAGGATATGAATTGTGATGTAAGAGGATATGACTGGTGATGTAAGAGGATATGAATGGTGATGTAAGAGGATATGACTGGTGATGTAAAAGGATATGAATTGTGATGTAAGAGGACAGGACTGGTGATGTAAAAGGACAGGACTAGTGATGTAAAAGGACAGGACTGGTGATGTAAAAGGATATGACTGGTGATGTAAAAGGATATGACTGGTGATGTAAAAGGATATGACTGGTGATGTAAAAGGATATAACTGGTGATGTAAAAGGATATAACTGGTGATGTAAAAGGATATAACTGGTGATGTAAAAGGATATGACTGGTGATGTAAGAGGATATGAATGGTGATGTAAGAGGATAGGAAAGGTTAACATGCAGATCTGAAGGATCTGTCTTCTATTGTTAGGCTATTATGAGGTGACCTTTCTAATGACCTTTGCAATTAACTTTATAATGACCTTGTAATGAGCTAATATGTACATTCACAGAGCGGTCACTTTGCAAACACACACACAAACATGTTTGTTTTACTATCCTTGTGGGAACCAATCAATTGATTGCCATTCAAAATCCTATTTTCCCTAACCCTAACATTAACCTAACCCTAACCCTAACCTTTACCTGAATTGATTGAGTTTATTTTTAAGAGACAGTCCACATTAATCAACTTTTCAGTAAAAGTGACTGTTTTAGCCAGGTGACAAATTTTCAACCGCAGTCCCTGGGCAGGTTACTATAATAAATTACAATAACAAACCTAAACCCTAACCTTAACCCCCTAACCATAACCCTAACCCAAAACCTCATCCCCCAACCATAATTGTAACCCTAACCCTAAAACTAACCACTTGCCTAAAATAGCCTTTTTCCCTGTGGGGACCGGCGAACTGTCCCCACTTGTCAGAATTGTCCTTGTTTTACTATCCTTGTGAGGAGAAGGATATTAAAACATCCCAACACACTAACTGTCTCTGGATGCTAAGGCGTGTACATACTGTACATGACCCAATTCTATTTTATCTCTCCCTGAAGAGAGGAGCCCATCCCTCCCAAAACACATAAAGGCTTTTAACAGTAATAAAGTGTTCTGTGTTCCCCTGGGAGAACGTTCCCATGTTCCACTAGCCAGCCAGCCGCCCTGACATCCACCGTCTGCACGATTAGCATCATTACAGCATCAGCTCTCCTACTCAATAAGACACCTACAGAAAAAGAGACACACACACCTGCATGCATGCACACTCACTCACTCACTCACTCACTCACACACTTACTCAGTCACACACACACTCACTCACTCACACACTCACTCACTCACTCACACACTCACTCACTCACTCACTCACTCACTCACTCACTCACACACTCACTCACTTACTCACTCACTCACACACTCACTCACTCACTCACTCACACACTCACACACACACTCACTCACTCACTCACTCACTCACTCACTCACTCACTCACTCACTCACACACTCACACACTCACTCACTCACTCACTCACTCACTCACTCACTCACTCACTCACTCACACACTCACTCACTCACTCACTCACTCACTCACACACTCACTCACACACTCACTCACTCACACACTCACTCACTCACTCACTCACTCACAGCCTGGAGGTGTGTTTTGGGTCGTTGTCCTGTTGAAAAACAAATGATAGTCTCTCTAAGTGCAAACCAGATGGGATGGCATATCGCTGCAGAATGCTGTGGTAGCCATGCTGGTTAAGTGTGCCTTGAATTCTAAAAAATCACTGACAGTGTCACCAGCAAAGCACCATCACACTGTCACACCTCCTCCTGCCTAGTGGTTAGAGCATTGGGCCAGTAACCGGAAGGCTGCTGGATTGAATCCCCGAGCTGACAAGGTAAAAATCTTGTTCTGCCCCTGAGCAAGGCAGCCACTGTTCCCCGGATGCCGAAGATGTGGATGTTGATGTTGATTATGGCAGAACCCCCCCCCCCCCCCCCCTGCACCTCTATGATTCAGAGGGGTTGGGTTAAATGCGGAAGACACATTTCAGTTGAGTCCTTTCAGTTGGACAACTGACTAGGTATCCCCCTTTCCCCCTCCTCCATGCTTCACGGTGGGAAACACACATGCGGAATCATCCGTTCACCTACTCTGCATCTCACAAAGACACAGTGGTTGGAACCAAAAATCTACAATTTGGACTCATCAGACTAAAGGACAGATTTCCACCAGTCTAATGTCCATTGCTCGTGTTTCTTGGCACAAGCAAGTCTCTTCTTATTATTGGTGTCCTTTAGTAGTGGTTTCTTTGCAGCAATTCAACGATGAAGGCCTGATTCACACAGTCTCTCTCCTCTGAGCAGCTGATGTTGAGATGTGTCTGTTACTTGATCTCTGCAACAGAGGTAACTCTAGGTCTTCCTTTCCTGTGTCGGTCCTCATGAGAGCCAGTTTCATCATAGCGCTTGATGGTTTTTGCAATTGCACTTGAAGAAACTTTCAAAGTTCTTGAAATTTTCCATGTTGACTGATCTTCATGTCTTGATGAGTAATGATGAGCTGTCATTTCTCTTTGCTTATTTGAGCTGTTCTTGCCATAATATGGACTTGGTCTTTTACCAAATAGGGCTGTATATTCTGTATACCACCCCTTCCTTGTCACAACACAACTGATTGGCTCAAACTCATTAAGAAGGAAATAAATTCCACAAATTAACTATTAAGAAGGCACAACTGGTAATTGAAATGCATTCCAGGTGACTACCTCGTGAAGCTGGTTGAGAGAATGCCAACCAAAGCTGTCATCAAGGCAAAGTGTGGCTACTTTGAAGAATCTCAAATATAAAATGCCTTTTTGATTTGTTTAACACTTTTTTGGTTACTACATGATTCCATATGGGTTATTTCATAGTCTTCACTATTATTGTACAATGTAGAAAATTGTCAAAATAAAGAAAAATCCTGGAATAAGTAGGTGTGTCCAAACTTTTGACTGGTACTGTACTTTCGAGGAAAATAGGCAAGTTTCTCGACAAAAACATAGACTTTGAGAAGGGATTGTATGACGATTAGCTTAGCAACCGCGTGACACAGCATGACAATGTGAAAACGATTCGTCGACAGTCTGCTGGATGGGGCATAATACGTTCCTTCATTCATTGGATTCCTATCTCCTTTCTATAATATCTCTGACAACTGCACCATGCAATGCACCATGGACTAAAGAAGGAGACAAATAGGAAAAATATGCTAGACCCTCAGTTATATTACATATTTCTCGAGGTAGAAAAATTTGTAGAAATATTGCAAAAAGTTAGAGAGAAGAAATCCTCCCTAGTTATGACCAGTATGACCTTCCGAGTTATCGGCCAGCATTAAAATCTGACATGTATGATAGACGTTTTTTGCGATCTAAAATTCGTATTCCTATTAACTTCTAGTGTAGTGAGAGAGACTTTATCACGGTGCTACGTCATACCGGACAGATTTCTGCCTGCTTGAACACCAATAACCCACATGAAAATATGAAATGACCCAGGGAAAAGATAGAACATCACACAGAGATGTACAAAAACTGTTTAACATTCAAGATGGGTGAACCTTTCCTTTACGGCCAAAACAGTTCACTTTTTAGTTGTTTCTGTTTTAACCCTGTAACCACACAGAATCAACCCTGTAACCACACAGAATCAACTCTGTAACCGCACAGAATCAACTCTGTAACCGCACAGAAACAACCCTGTAACCACACAGAATCAACTCTGTAACCGCACAGAATCAACTCTGTAACCGCACAGAAACAACCCTGTAACCACACAGAATCAACTCTGTAACCGCACAGAATCAACTCTGTAACCGCACAGAAACAACCCTGTAACCACACAGAATCAACTCTGTAACCACACAGAATCAACTCTGTAACCACACAGAATCAACCCTGTAACCACACAGAATCAACTCTGTAACCGCACAGAATCAACTCTGTAACCGCACAGAAACAACCCTGTAACCACACAGAATCAACTCTGTAACCGCACAGAATCAACTCTGTAACCACACAGAATCAACCCTGTAACCGCACAGAATCAACTCTGTAACCACACAGGATCAACCCTGTAACCGCACAGAATCAACTCTGTAACCACACAGAATCAACTCTGTAACCGCACAGAATCAACCCTGTAACCACACAGAATCAACCCTGTAACCACACAGAATCAACTCTGTAACCACACAGGATCAACCCTGTAACCGCACAGAATCAACCCTGTAACCGCACCGCACAGAATCAACCCTGTAACCGCACAGAATCAACCCTGTAACCACACAGAATCAACCCTGTAACCGCACAGAATCAACCCTGTAACCGCACAGAATCAACTCTGTAACCGCACAGAATCAACCCTGTAACCGCACAGAATCAACCCTGTAACCGCACAGGATCAACTCTGTAACCACACAGAATCAACTCTGTAACCACACAGAATCAACTCTGTAACCGCACAGAATCAACTCTGTAACCACACAGAATCAACTCTGTAACCACACAGAATCAACCCTATAACCACACAGAATCAATCCTGTAACCACACAGAATCAACCCTGTAACCGCACAGAAAATACATGTGCATTCATAATACTTAGAATTTCGAAGGGAAACTTTGAGTTCTTGTTGCTCACACCCATTTGCACACATTTAATTCAAACACGCTCCTTTCTCTCTCTCTCTCTCTCTCTCTCTCTCTCTCTCTCTCTCTCTCTCTCTCTCTCTTTCTCTCTCCCTCTGTTTCTCTCTGTCTTTCATTCTCTCCCTCCCTCTGCCTTTCTCTCTCTCTCTCTCTCTCCCTCTCTCTCTCCCTCTGCCTTTCTCTCTCTCTCTCTCTCTCTCTCTCTCTCTCTTGCTCTCTCTCTCTCCCTCTGTTTCTCTCTGTCTTTCATTCTCCCTCTCCCTCTGCCTCTCTCTCTCTCTCTCTCTATCTCTCTCTATCTCTCTCTCCCTCTCTCTCTCCCTCTGCCTTTCTCTCTCTCTCTCTCTCTCTCTCTCTCTCTCTCTCTCTCTCTCTCTCTCTCTCTCTCTCCCTCTGCCTTTCTCTCTCTCTCTCTCTCTCTCTCCCTCTGTTTCTCTCTGTCTTTCATTCTCTCTCTCTCCCTCTGCCTTTCTCTCTCCCTCTCTCTCTCTCTCTCTCTCTGTCTTTCTCTTTCAATTCAATTAAATTCAAGGGGCTTTATTGGCATGGGAAACATATGTTTACATTGCCAAAGCAAGTGAAATAAATAATACAAAATGAAGAGTAAACCAGTTTAAAAGGAATATGCACATTTTACATGTCATATTACGTCTATATACAGTGTTGTAATTATGTGCCAGTAGTCAAAGTAAAAATTGAAAAAAAAACTAAACATAAATATGTGTTGTATTTACAATTATGTTTGTTCTTCACTGGTGGCCCTTTTCTTGTGGCAAAAGGTCACAAATATTGCTGCTGTAATGGCACACTGTGGAATTTCACCCAATAGACATTGGAGTTTATCAAAATTTAACTTAATTTAATTTGTCGGCCTGTGTAATCTGAGGTTAATACAGTGCCTTGCGAAAGTATTCGGCCCCCTTGAACTTTGCGACCTTTTGCCACATTTCAGGCTTCAAACATAAAGATATAAAACTGTATTTTTTTGTGAAGAATCAACAACAAGTGGGACACAATCATGAAGTGGAACGACATTTATTGGATATTTCAAACTTTTTTAACAAATCAAAAACTGAAAAATTGGGCGTGCAAAATTATTCAGCCCCTTTACTTTCAGTGCAGCAAACTCTCTCCAGAAGTTCAGTGAGGATCTCTGAATGATCCAATGTTGACCTAAATGACTAATGATGATAAATACAATCCACCTGTGTGTAATCAAGTCTCCGTATAAATGCACCTGCACTGTGATAGTCTCAGAGGTCCGTTAAAAGCGCAGAGAGCATCATGAAGAACAAGGAACACACCAGGCAGGTCCGAGATACTGTTGTGAATAAGTTTAAAGCCGGATTTGGATACAAAAAGATTTCCCAAGCTTTAAACATCCCAAGGAGATAATATTGAAATGGAAGGAGTATCAGACCACTGCAAATCTACCAAGACCTGGCCGTCCCTCTAAACTTTCAGCTCATACAAGGAGAAGACTGATCAGAGATGCAGCCAAGAGGCCCATGATCACTCTGGATGAACTGCAGAGATCTACAGCTGAGGTGGGAGACTCTGTCCATAGGACAACAATCAGTCGTATATTGCACAAATCTGGCCTTTATGGAGGGGTGGCAAGAAGAAAGCCATTTCTTAAAGATATCCATAAAAAGTGTTGTTTAAAGTTTGCCACAAGCCACCTGGGAGACACACCAAACATGTGGAAGAAGGTGCTCTGGTCAGATGAAACCAAAATTGAACTTTTTGGCAACAATGCAAAGCGTTATGTTTGGCGTAAAAGCAACACAGCTGAACACACCATCCCCACTGTCAAACATGGTGGTGGAAGCATCATGGTTTGGGCCTGCTTTTCTTCAGCAGGGACAGGGAAGATGGTTAAAATTGATGGGAAGATGGATGGAGCCAAATACAGGACCATTCTGGAAGAAAACCTGATGGAGTCTGCAAAAGACCTGAGACTGGGACGGAGATTTGTCTTCCAACAAGACAATGATCCAATACATAAAGCAAAATCTACAATGGAATGGTTCAAAAATAAACATATCCAGGTGTTAGAATGGCCAAGTCAAAGTCCAGACCTGAATCCAATCGAGAATCTGTGGAAAGAACTGAAAACTGCTGTTCACAAATGCTCTCCATCCAACCTCACTGAGCTCGAGCTGTTTTGCAAGGAGGAATGGGAAAAAATGTCAGTCTCTCGATGTGCAAAACTGATAGAGACATACCCCAAGCGACTTACAGCTGTAATCGCAGCAAAAGGTGGCGCTACAAAGTATTAACTTAAGGGGGCTGAATAATTTTGCACGCCCAATTTTTCAGTTTTTGATTTGTTAAAAAAGTTTGAAATATCCAATAAATGTCGTTCCACTTCATGATTGTGTCCCACTTGTTGTTGATTCTTCACAAAAAAATACAGTTTTATATCTTTATGTTTGACGCCTGAAATGTGGCAAAAGGTCGCAAAGTTCAAGGGGGCCGAATACTTTCGCAAGGCACTGTATGTGTCTCTAATATGGTCATGCAATTGGCTGGAGTTTAGGAAATGCAGCTCAGTTTCTAACTCATTTTGTGGATAGTGTTCACATAGCCTGTTTTCCCTTGAGAGCGAGGTGTACCTATGGCGGCCTCTCTCAATAGCAAGGCCATGCTCACTGAGTCTGTACATCGTCAAAGCTTTCCTTAAGTTTGTGTCAGTCACAGTGGTCAGGTATTCTGCCACTGTGTACTCTCTGTTAAGGGCCAGTCACAGTGGTCAGGTATTCTGCCACTGTGTACTCTCTGTTAAGGGTCAGTCACAGTGGTCAGGTATTCTGCCACTGTGTACTCTCTGTTAAGGGTCAGTCACAGTGGTCAGGTATTCTGCCACTGTGTACTCTCTGTTAAGGGTCAATCAGCATTTTAGTTGGCACTGTATTTTTGTACATTTTTTTCAATGTGTCAAGTAATTATCTTTTTGTTTTCTCATGATTTTATGGGTCAAATTGTGTTGCTGTTGCTGTCCTGGGGCTCTGTGGGGTGTGTTTGTGTTTGTGAACAGAGCCCCAGGACCAGCTTGCTTAGGGGACTCTTCTCCAGGTTCGTCTCTCTGTAGGTGATGGCTTTTTTATGGAAGGTTTGGGAATCACTTACTTTTAGGTGGTTGTAGAATTTAAAAGCTCTATTCTGGATTTTGATAATTAGCGGGTAAAGGCCTAATTCTGCTCCGCATGCATTATTTGGTGTTTTATGTTGTACACAAAGGATGATTTTGCAGAATTCTGCATGCAGTCTCAATTTGGTGTTTCTCTCTCTCTCTCTGTCACTCTTTCTCTCTCTCATACACTCACAATGATGTTTGTTCAAACACTGAGCACCATTAACTAGTGTCATGTCTGTGTCAAATCATTGACAAATTGATTAGCGCAAATAGGCCAAACTAAATGTATGTCATTTATATAGGCAACAGAGGAATATCACTCTGTAGTGAAAGATAATGGAGAACAAGGGAAGACAGGAGGAACAGAGTTGAGATTCATAGCATCAGAGAGAGAGGATGAGAGAGAGATCTAGTGTACGTGTTGTCTTTGATTTGGCAACTTGAGATGTTCTTTGCTGTCACTCCACTGGTGTCCATTAGCTCATTGTGAATATGACATAACCAACACTGCATCACCCCTTCCTGCTAGTCTGTTTTCTGGTTGCAGGATCCAGACTATGTGAATGCTTACTTGCTTTTTGAGGGTTCTGTTCTAGTGTCAGGTATAATTAATACAACAGAGCATTTTAGGAAACTGACTTTTTGTGCTACCGGAGGACTGGATGTACTGTTAGGAGTTTTCTGTTTCAGAGAAGGACGTCCTTGCATTGGAGACGGTATAAATTCACAAGCTCTCTCTGTCTCCCTCTCTCTGTCTATCCCTCTCTATGTCTCCCTCTCTCTGTCTCCTTCTCTCTGTCTCCCTCTCTCTGTCTCCCTCTCTCTGTCTCCCTCTCTCTGTCTCCCTCTCTCGGTCTCCCTCTCTCTGTCTTCCTCTCTCGGTCTCCTTCTCTCTGTCTCCCTCTCTCTGTCTCCCTCTCTCTGTCTTCCTCTCTCTGTCTTCCTCTCTCTGTCTTCCTCTCTCTGTCTCCCTCTCTCTGTCTCCCTCTCTCTGTCTCCCTCTCTCGGTCTCCCTCTCTCTGTCTTCCTCTCTCGGTCTCCTTCTCTCTGTCTCCCTCTCTCTGTCTCCCTCTCTCTGTCTCCCTCTCTCTGTCTTCCTCTCTCTGTCTTCCTCTCTCTGTCTCCCTCTCTCTGTCTCCCTCTCTCTGTCTCCCTCTCTCGGTATCCCTCTCTCTGTCTATCCCTCTCACTGTATCTTTACTCTTACTAAGTGGGCCTTCTGTTTCAGAGAAGGACGTCCTTGCATTGGAGACGGTATAAATTCACAAGCTCTCTCTGTCTCCCTCTCTCTGTCTATCCCTCTCTATGTCTCCCTCTCTCTGTCTCCTTCTCTCTGTCTATCCCTCTCTATGTCTCCCTCTCTCTGTCTCCTTCTCTCTGTCTTCCTCTCTCTGTCTTCCTCTCTCTGTCTCCCTCTCTCGGTCTCCCTCTCTCTGTCTTCCTCTCTCGGTCTCCCTCTCTATGTCTCCCTCTCTCTGTCTCCTTCTCTCTGTCTCCCTCTCTCTGTCTCCCTCTCTCTGTCTCCCTCTCTCTGTCTTCCTCTCTCGGTCTCCTTCTCTCTGTCTCCCTCTCTCTGTCTCCCTCTCTCTGTCTTCCTCTCTCTGTCTTCCTCTCTCTGTCTTCCTCTCTCTGTCTTCCTCTCTCTGTCTCCCTCTCTCTGTCTCCCTCTCTCTGTCTCCCTCTCTCGGTCTCCCTCTCTCTGTCTTCCTCTATCGGTCTCCTTCTCTCTGTCTCCTTCTCTCTGTCTCCCTCTCTCTGTCTCCCTCTCTCTGTCTTCCTCTCTCTGTCTTCCTCTCTCTGTCTTCCTCTCTCTGTCTCCCTCTCTCTGTCTCCCTCTCTCGGTCTCCCTCTCTCTGTCTTCCTCTCTCGGTCTCCTTCTCTCTGTCTCCCTCTCTCTGTCTCCCTCTCTCTGTCTTCCTCTCTCTGTCTTCCTCTCTCTGTCTTCCTCTCTCTGTCTCCCTCTCTCTGTCTCCCTCTCTCTGTCTCCCTCTCTCGGTATCCCTCTCTCTGTCTATCCCTCTCACTGTATCTTTACTCTTACTAAGTGGGCCTATATGACTTTTGTCTATGCCTTTAAAAAAGCAAGGTTCAGTAGCAGTATGGTGGTGTTGACAATGCCATGGCATTCTCATGTTTGTGAGTGACATCTAACATGTCTAAACTGTGTGTTTCTTTGTTCCAGCCCCTCTGACTGACAAGCCACCGAAGATCCTTTATCCTTCTGAGAACAAGATCAGCAACATGGAGCTACAGCTAGGTAAGAGCTAGAGCTCTGCTACACGACCTGAGCCTTACAGGCCCCGACATTATACATCAGGTTAAGACTGGGTAGAAGCTGTTTTTTCATCAATAACTAGGATACGGGCAGGGCTCGGGTATCACTAAATTGATCACTAACATATTGAAGCTGAGCCATTTGCTCGTGCTCTGCTGCCCAGTACAGTCATATCTGACTAAGATCATAACATGGTGTCAGAAGTGCTTCAACCTTGTCAAATATAAGACAGGAGAGATTATTTTACAGTTTTGTCGGGATTTAGAGTGACGAAAGGGAGCTAACTGCTCTCTCATGTCTCGTCATTGAGCAAAGCAGCCCAAGCGGAGCAGTTGCTATGGATACTCACAGATCCAAACCATGTGCAAAGCGCATGCAGAGCAAACTCCAAGCAATAAGTGAGTGACAGAGAGAGAGGAGCAGCTAATTACTAACAGAGGAAGTTATTTCTGATTTTGTGTTTGGGGCTGGGCCACGCCGCGCCTTAAATTTGGCAGAAGCAATCAGGCCTGGGTAGGGTAGGGCAGGAGCTTGGGATTTATTCCCTCTTCGTTATCAGTAGGAGCTTTGTGTGTGTGTGTGTGTGTGTGTGTGTGTGTGTGTGTGTGTGTGTGTGTGTGTGTGTGTGTGTGTGTGTGTGTGTGTGTGTGTGTGCATGCGTGCGTGTTTATGTGTGTGTGTCAAATCAAATACAATTTTATTGGTCGCATACACATATTTAGCAGATGTTATTGCGGGTGTAGCGAAGTGCATGGGTTCCTAGCTCCAACAAAGTGTGTGTGTGGGTGTACGTGCGTACGATCCTCTGTATGTTAGCATCTACAGTATGTCTATTTCCTCTGTGGTGCTGTATACAGATATAGGATTTCATTTGAGCCAGTTTGCTACAGCAGAAAAATAGTCCTGCAGCAAATGTGAATTATTATGTGGATTATAATGAATGGATAAAGAATACGTTTTATACATTTTTCATTGGTGCAAATCAAGTCTGACATTTTAATAGGGAAATGATCATCTTTAGAAGTAATTTAAATGATCAACAACAGAAGAATTAAATGAACATCCTACATCTGTACTAGAGTTTGAAAGAAAGAACAAAACTGCATCTCTAAATGACTGAAAAGTGATGAATTCACAGATCCTCTTAGACTGTAACCTCCCTGCTTATCAGACAGATTGATGATGACAGTTTTAACTCTGGTAGAAGAACACAGACACTGTAAAACAATTTTTCTGTGTATAGAAATGCTGCTGTTTCCTCAACGATATCGGCTCCATATGGTGCCAGTGTTGTGTAGCGTGGTTGTCCACATGGAGAGGAGGTGGCTTACAATACTGCAGATTGTCTTTGTTGACAGGGGTCAGGGTGGCCCGAGGTACGTGCATTTGTGTGTGTGTGTTTGCTCCACAGAGTGCTTTGGAGACAATACCACTCTTGTCTTTAGTGTTTTGTTGTTATCAGGGATGCACGTGGGTTATTGGTAGCTCACACAGGGAGATCACTCTAGAAAGGACAAAATGACAATATGTGATGACATGTCTGTAAACAATCCAATGAGGTGCAGAAGTCAGAAGGATGTATCAATTGTGGGAGGAAGCAGAGCAACCTGAGCGCATCAAGGGTAAGATACCTTTAATTATTGTGCATGTTTAAATAGAGGGAACTTCACAATAAAAAAGATGTATTTGTGTAGGAACCTCTAAAGAAGGAACTGAGCAATTGTTAGCTCTGCTGATTGTGAACATTCTGTGCAACTCCCAGTGCGTGTTTACTGTGAACACTAAGGCTGTACCCGCTTTAAGTTACAGTTTCAGACAGTGGTCTAGTAAGCTACTGTGGCTATTTGGTCATAATGTAAGTTTACCAGAGTGGCCTACCATCAAAAACAATGGAGAAAATGCATCCCATAATGTTTTAACATGGAAATTGCTGTTCTATCATTCAGTCTACAGTAGCAGCCAATGTGTAGTGTTCAATGTAGATCTACATCCCATGAGACTTTTGAAAAAAACATGCAGGGCTTGACATTAACCTGTTTATCCAATTGTCCTTCAGACAAGGAGGTGACTGAAAAGGTTCTTGTGTTGTTTGATGCAACAAGCCACTTTACAAAGTAAAATGTATCATTTTTCCCATAACATTATAGCCTATTGGCTATTTAGCTTCTTCAAGCCTGTTTAAGAATACAACACTGCCCCTTTAAGACAAAAAAATATCTTTACCCTACTCACTTTTTAAAGATGTCTAGAAATGTAAATGTTGTCTGCTCTTGTAGGCAACAAGCACTTACCCATTGCTGACTACAAATTATCGATAACTGGGCTAATAACTCACTAACTAGCAGAGGATATGAACAAATGTGCACACGTGTCTACATGCAGCTCTCGTGTTGATCTCAAAACAAGCACATCTACTTACAACCGCTAATGCTGTAAACACAGTCCAGTTCAAAGTGAATGGTACAGATCCATATATGGCAATGGTCTATTTACATATAGGCCTACTGCATGTCTAATTGTTTATGCTGCACTAGTCTGTGTAGATTACGGCCAGAGTCATGCATGTAAATGCAATAGAATCCTACAGCACTACCATGCATTCTGCCAACAACAAAATCTCTTGTATAGTTAGTTTTGCATACTAAGTCTTGCATAGTTTGTTTTGTTTTGGTATGTTACATTTAAAGTGGCTACTATTGCGTTTTTTTCGATCACAATTCCCACAGCAAAGGGAAACGTTGATAGTGTTAACTAAGGGGGGAAACTCTAGAAAGTTTATTTTAGTTAAGTATCGTGCTTCTCTGCGCAGGCTGATCTTTTTTCTGCTCAGCAGTTCCAGGGAGCTGTGAACCCACGCACTCGCTCAGCTTAGAGGGAACATTGCCCTGAACTTATTCAATTTTGCTCTTACAGCCTGAATTCAAAATGGATTAAATATATGTTTTTTCTTACCCATCTACACACAATACCCTATAATGACAAAGTGAAAACATGTTTTTAGAATACTAAATACAGAAATATATAACTTAGTTAAGTATTCACATCCCTGAGTCAATACTTTGTAGAAGCACCTTTGGCAGTGATTACAGCTGTGAGTCTTTCTGGGTAAGTCTCTAAGAGCTTTGCACACCTGGATTGTACAATATTTGCACATTATTCTTTCAAATTCTTCAAGCTCTGTCGAGTTGGTTGTTGAAGGTGGCTAGACAGACATTTTTAGGGCTTGCCATACTGTAATTAGGCCGCTCAGGAACACTCAATGTCGTCTTGGTAAGCAACTCCAGTGTAGATTTGGTATTGTGCTTTATGTCATTGTCTTGCTGAAATTGAATTAATCTCCCAGTGTCTGATGGAAAGTAGTGTGATCCAGGTTTTCCACTAGGATTTTGCCTGTGTTTAGCCTGTGTTTGTGTTTTTCCGTTTCTTTTTATCCTAAAAAATGTCCTTATCCTTGACGATGACAAGCATACCTATATCATGATCCAGCCACCACCATGCTTGAAACTATGGAAAGTGGTACTCAGTGATGTGTTGTGTTGAATATGCCCCAAACGTAACACTTTGTATTCAGGACATTAAGTACATTTTATTGACCATAACCTGTTGTTTAACCTCTTTGATCTCTAGGGGCGCTATTTCATTTTTGGATAAAAAACGTTTCCGTTTTAAGCGCGATATTTTGTCACGAAAAGATGCTCGACTATGCATATTCTTGACAGTTTTTGAAAGAAAACACTCTGAAGTTTCAGAATCTGCAAAGATATTGTCTGTAAGTGCCCCAGAACTCATTCTACAGGCGAAACCAAGATGATGCGTCAACCAGGAAATGAGCAGAATTTCTGAAGCTCTGTTTTCCATTGTCTCCTTATATGGCTGTGATTGCGCAAGGAATGAGCCTACACTTTCTGTCGTTCCCCCAAGGTGTTAGCAGCATTGTGACGTATTTGTAGGCATATCATTGGAAGATTGACCATAAGAGACTACATTATCCAAGTGTCCGCCTGGTGTCCTGCGTGGAATTCGGTGCGCAATTGCCAGCTGCTTGTACTTTTCCATTTGATTGAGGGGAGAAACCATGCTTCCACGAACTATATATCATTGAAGAGATATGTGAAAAACACCTTGAGGATTGATTCTAAACAACGTTTGCCATGTTTTCAGTCGATATTATGGAGTTAATTTGGAAAAAAGTTCGCGTTTTGAGGACTGAATTTTCGGGTTTTTTTTGGTAGCCAAATGTGATGTGCAAAACGGAGCTATTTCTAATACACAAAGAATCTTTTTGGGAAAAACTGAGCATCTGCTATCTAACTGAGAGTCTCCTCATTGAAAACATCCGAAGTTCTTCAAAGGTAAATGATTTTATTTGAAGGCTTTTATGTTTTTGTTGAAATCTTGCGTGCTGGATGCTAACGCTAATGCTAACGCTAAATGCTACGCTAGCTAGCCACTTTTACACAAATTATTGTTTTCCTATGGTTGAGAAGCATATTTTGAAAATCTGAGATGACAGTGTTGTTTACAAAAGGCTAAGCTTGAGAGATGGCATATTTATTTCATTTAATTTGCGATTTTCATGAATAGTTAACGTTGCGTTATGGTAATGAGCTTAGGTCTGTAAATAGAATCCCGGATCCGGGTTTGGTAGACGCAACAGGTTAAAAAACATATGTGCTATGGCTTTTCAACCTCTGCCACATCGTGGATTCAGAGCTATGTATCTAATAGAACTCAAAGGGTTTTCTTTAATGGAAGCGTCTCTCATGTCAAACATGTAAAGTGTGGTGTACCTCAGGGCAGCTCTCTAGGCCCTCTACTCTTTTCTATTGTTACCAATGACCTGCCACTGGCATTAAACAAAGCATGTGTGTCCATGTATGCTGATGATTCAACCATATACACATCAGCAACCACAGCTAATGAAGTCACTGAAACCCTTACCAAAGAGTTGCAGTCTGTTTTGGAATGGGTGTCCAGTAATAAACTGGTCTTGAACATATCTAAAACTAAGAGCATTGTATTTGGAACCAATCATTCCTTAAGTTCTAGACCTCAGCGGAATCTGGTAATGAATGGTGTGGCTGTTGAACAAGTTGAGGAGACTAAATTACTTGGCGTTACCTCAGATTGTAAACTGTCATGGTCAAAACATATAGTTTCAATGGTTGTAAAGATGGGGAGAGGTCTAGCCGTAATAAAGAGATTCTCTGCTTTTTTGACACCACACTCCAAAAAGCAAGTTCTGCAGGCTCTAGTTTTGTCTAATCTTGATTATTGTCCAGTCGTATGGTCCAGTGTTGCAAGGAAAGACCTTGTTAAGCTGCAGCTGGCCCAGAACAGCGACACGTTTTGCTCTTCATTGTAATCAGAGAGTCTCTCTTGGCTAAGAGTTGAGGAGAGACTGACTGCATCACTTCTTATATTTGGAAGAAACATTAATGTGTTGAAAATCCCAAATGATTTGCGTAGTCAATTTACACACAGCTCTGACACACACACTTATCCCACCAGACATGCCACCAGGGGTCTTTTCACAGTCCCCAAATCCAGAACAAATTCAAGAAAATGTAGAGTATTATATAGAGCCCTTATTGCATAACATTTCCTTCCATCTCATATTGCTCAAATAAACAGCAAACCTGGTTTCAAAAAACAGATAAAGCAACACCTCGCGGCGCAACGCCCCTCCCCTATTTGACCGACATAGTTTGTGTGTATGTATTGATATGTAGGCTACATGTGTCTTTTTAAAAATGTATGTAGTTCTGTCCTTGAGCTGTTCTTGTCTAATGATGTTCTGTATTATGTCATTCTGTATTATGTTTCATGTTTTGTGTGGACCCCAGGAAGAGTAGCTGCTGCTTGTGTAACAGCTACTGGGGATCCTAATAAAATACCAAAGGGACATTTTTACTTCAACCCTTCTACCAAGGCATAGGAAAAGCTCCCTGGTCTTTGTGGTTAAATCTGTGTTGAAAGTCACTGCTCGACTGAGGGACCTGTGCGGCGTACAAAGACGAGGTAGTCATTCACAAATGATGTTAAACACTATCATTGTTATTATGTCATCATTGTTATTATGTCATCATTGTTATTATGTCATCATTGTTATTATGTCATCATTGTTATTATGTCATCATTGGTATTATGTCATCATTGTTATTATGTCATCGTTGTTATTATGTCATCATTGTTATTATGCCATCATTGTTATTATGTCATCATTGTTATTATGTCATCATTGTTATTATGTCATCATTGCACACAGAGTGAGTCCATGCAACGTATTATGTGACTTGTTTAGGCTTGCCATAACAAAGGGGTGGAATAATTATTGACTCAAGACATTTCAGCTTTTCATATTTAATTAATTATTTTTAAAAATCGAAAATCAATGTTTCACTTTGACATTATGGGGTATTGTGTGTAGGCCAGTGACACAAAATCTCAATATAATACATTTTGAATTCAGGCTGTAACACAACAAAATGTGAAACAATCAAGGGGTGTGAATACTTTCTGAAGGCTCTGTACATTCAAAAAAATATGTAGTTTTCTTTATGTTGCCTCAGGGCAACGTTGTGCAGTTAGGCTACTTTTAAGGTCAATATCATGCTCAATGAAAGATATGTAATTTGATGTAAAATAATGGCCTTGGTCAATGTTTTTGCCAACGTATCCACTGACATTTACAGGCAATGAACACAGGAACATTCTATGAGCGAAAGGAGCCTAATTGAGCAGGAAGCATCATACCCTTTCGATAGTGAGGACAGTCACAGTTAGGAAGAATGGGCCACAGAATCAGATTGTGAGATATATATATTTTTGCATTTTGTATTATTGATACATTAGCAAAATCCTCAATCTTCCAAAAAAATAGGATGACATATAAAAAAATTAATAACCAATATGTGTGCAGTAGAAGATTCACTTAACCACTATTTCAGCCATGTCCAAAACCTTAACCCTTAACTTTGCGAGATGTGTAACCCCCAGCCCAATTCAAATGTTTTTGGTTTCATTTTTACGTAAATGAAGTTAGGTAACAATGTCTCAACTTAAACGTCCAAAAATGATGTTCACCTTTACTTCACCCATAGACGTTTAGGAAAAACGTGATACCTTGTTGCTCTCACATCTGTGGTTGACCAAGGGTGAATAGGCTACCATCAATGGACTGACAGACATGCAATCTAGTACACACAACACACACACACACTCACACAAACACACACCAATTTGACATTTTAGTCATTTAGCAGACACTCTTATCCAGAGCGATGTACAGTTAGTTTATTAACCTTAACATATCTAGGTGGGACAACCACATATCTCAGTCATAGTTAGTCAATCATTCATCAATGAAGTAGGTATTAGCAAAGTCAGAGCTAGTAGGGGTCAAGTGTGAGTTATAGTTTAGTTCATGAAAGTTTTTTTTTTTGGAGGGGGTGCTGTGGGATTATTTAAGATACTCTTTTAAGATTAGGGTTTTAGATGTTTTCAAAAGATGAGTAGGGACTCTGCTGTCCTAGCTTCAGGGGGAAACTGGTTCCAGCATTGGGGTACCAGGACAGAGAACAGCTTGGACTGGGCTGAGTGGGAGCTGCCCTCCTGTAGGGGTGGGAGACCCTGGCCAAGAGACCAGAGATGTCAGAATGGAGTACTCGGGTTGGAGTGTAGGGTTTGAGCAGAGCAAGAGGGACGGTTCCTCTTACTACTCCGTAGGCAAGTACCATGGTCTTGTATGGGATGCGAGCATCGACTGGAAGCCAGTGGAGTGTGAGGAGGAGTGGGTTGACAGAAGATTTGGCAAGGAACACAAGGCAGAATCAGGAGACAGGAGGCAGAAGGATTTAGCAGAAGGGAGATATGATAGGATAGAAGATGAGAGAGAGAGCAAAGATTGTGACAGCGCATGACCATCTGGGTAGGGGCTGAGTGGCCATGGTTGGAGGAGAGGGAGACAGAAAATAAAAACAAAGTAGTGATCAGAGACCTGGAGGGGGGTTGCAGTGAGATTAGTTGACGAACAGCCTCTAGTAAAGATGAGGTAAAGTGTATTGCCGGCCTTGTGAGTGGGAGGGGACTGGGAAAAGGTGAGGTAAAGTGTATTGCCTGCCTTGTGAGTGGGAGGGGACTGGGAAAAGGTGAGGTAAAGTGTATTGCCGGCCTTGTGAGTGGGAGGGGACTGGGAAAGGGTGAGGTAAAGTGTATTGCCGGCCTTGTGAGTGGGAGGGGACTGGGAAAGGGTGAGGTAAAGTGTATTAGCCGGCCTTGTGAGTGGGAGGGGACTGGGAAAGGGTGAGGTAAAGTGTATTGCCTGCCTTGTGAGTGGGAGGGGACTGGGAAAGGGTGAGGTAAAGTGTATTGCCTGCCTTGTGAGTGGGAGGGGACTGGGAAAGGGTGAGGTAAAGTGTATTGCCGGCCTTGTGAGTGGGAGGGGACTGGGAAAAGGTGAGGTAAAGTGTATTGCCGGCCTTGTGAGTGGGAGGGGACTGGGAAAGGGTGAGGTAAAGTGTATTGCCGGCCTTGTGAGTGGGAGGGGACTGGGAAAGGGTGAGGTAAAGTGTATTTCCGGCCTTGTGAGTGAGAGGGGACTGGGAAAGGGTGAGGTAAAGTGTATTGCCGGCCTTGTGAGTGGGAGGGGACTGGGAAAGGGTGAGGTAAAGTGTATTGCCTGCCTTGTGAGTGGGAGGGGACTGGGAAAGGGTGAGGTAAAGTGTATTGCTGGCCTTGTGAGTGGGAGGGGACTGGGAAAGGGTGAGGTAAAGTGTATTGCCTGCCTTGTGAGTGGGAGGGGACTGGGAAAGGGTGAGGTAAAGTGTATTGCCGGCCTTGTGAGTGGGAGGGGACTGGGAAAGGGTGAGGTAAAGTGTATTGCCGGCCTTGTGAGTGGGAGGGGACTGGGAAAGGGTGAGGTAAAGTGTATTGCCTGCCTTGTGAGTGGGAGGGGACTGGGAAAGGGTGAGGTAAAGTGTATTGCCGGCCTTGTGAGTGGGAGGGGACTGGGAAAGGGTGAGGTAAAAAAAAAAGCAAAGAAGGGAAAGAGAGAGTTGGAAATAAATTAATCGAAGGCAGATATCAGAAGTTTGAAGTCGCCCAGTACGAAGAGTGGTGAGCCATTGTCAGGAAATGAGTTTATAAAGGTCACTGAAGAAATCTCTAATGGCACCTGGTGGGCAGTAAATGACAGTGTTAAGCTTGACTGGACAACTGACACTGACAACATGGAATTCAAATGACGAGATGGTAGGGAGAAAAGAGAAAATCTCCACTTAGGAGAAATTAGCAGCTCTGTCACACCAGATGCTCTCGGACTATGAGAGAAAACGTAGTCAAATGCGAGAGCAGCTGGAGTAGCACGGTTTTCTGGGGTGATCCATGTCTCCGTCAGGGCCAAAAAGTCTAGGGACTGAAGGGCAGCATAGGCTGAGATGAACTCGGGCGAGCCTGACCGCAGATCAGCAGTTTCATACGTTGCCGTAGACCAGGAATTCCACATGGGTTGTGCACGCAGGGGACACTAAATTAGGGTTGCAGCCAAGGGGTGGGGAGAATCTGTAAAGCCTACAGTGAGAGGAGCGAACAGGTATAGAAAACACACACATACAGTAATTGCCTAAACTACAAAAGAGCTAAATGAGATAATCTGAAAATAACTAGGTGAGATACTAAAGTGAGAGAGTGAAGCCTTCCTCTCCTTCCTTCCTCTTTGTTTCGGCGATAGGTTTCACGACGAGACCGCAGCAGACACTGAATACCAAAACCACAATAGTCCCAAATTGCCCTGCCCCTTAATCCTGGTTGATGTGTCAACAATCCTCTGCAAGTTATGAGCAGTCAGCAGTTCACACACCAAGTAGGCTACTGGGAAGACAGGCAACACTAAAAGTAGATGTCCCTAGCTAGCAAAAAGACAGTACTAGACAACAACTGATTATACTTATCACTCCTGGAGATATCAGGAGTCCTCCAGCTCTCGGTTGAAACACACACACACGCACACGCACACACACGTATATGCCTGTGTGAGTGTGTGCATACTGTATGTGTATGGTGTTGATGCAGTGAGTCCACAGGGCTCCCAGCAGAGTTAGTGAAACTCAGAGACACCGAGGTAAATATTTTACAACCTGGCTCCGTTTAGTTTTTCTCACACACTTTTACAGAGTAGGGAAGAAGAATCCTCTCCCTCCAGACGCTCTTCTCTTTTATTTAGTTTTATTTATTTATTCTCCTCTTTCTTAATATTTGTCAAGTCATGCCCCTAGCAGTTTTATGGAACTATATGGCAGATTTACTGTGGGGAGCCAGCAGCACTGAGGTCATTCCTGATGGAGAGAGGGAGGAAAGTGAGAGAGGGAGGGAGAGGTGTAGGTAGAGATAAAAAGAGGAGAGAGGGAGAGAGAAATAAAGAGAAAATGGATCGAGAGACAGAGAGGAAGAGAGAGGGAGAGAGATAGAGCAGGTAGCTGTTACGGAGGCAATAGGAAGAGAGGAAGGGATAGAAGGAAGGAGGGATTGGAGGGATGGAAGGAGTAAGTGAGGGATGCATCTGCAGAGAGAGAGATAGAGAAGAGAGAGAGAGAGGGGAGAGAGAGAGAGAGAGGGAGAGAGAGGAGCGAGAGAGGGGGAGAGAGAGAGAGAGAGAGAGAGAGAGAGAGAGAGAACACCAAATAATGCATGCAGAGCAGAATTAGGCCGATACCCACTAATTATCAAAATCCAGAAAAGAGCCGTTAAATTCTATAACCACCTAAAAGGAAGCGATTCCCAAACCTTCCATAACAAAGCCATCACCTACAGAGAGATGAACCTGGAGAAGAGTCCCCTAAGCAAGCTGGTCCTGGGGCTCTGTAGGGTGTGTTTGTGTTTGTGACACAATTAGACCCAACCAAATCATGAGAAAACTAAAAGATAATTACTTGACACATTGGAAAGAATTTTCAAAAAAACAGAGCAAACTAGAATGCTATTTGCCCCTAAACAGAGAGTACACAGTGGCAGAATACCTGTCCACTGTGACTGACCCAAACTTAAGGAAAGTTTTGACTATGTACAGACTCAGTGAGCAAAGCCTTGCTATTGAGAAAGGCCGCCGTAGGCTGACATGGCTCTCGAGAAGACAGGCTATGTGCTCACTGCCCACAAAATGAGGTGGAAACTGAGCTGCACTTCCTAACCTCCTGCCCAATGTATGACCATATTAGAGAGACGTATTTCCCTCAGATTACACAGATCCACAAAGAATTCGAAAACAAATCCAATTTTGATAAACTCCCATATCTACTGGGTGAAATTTCACAGTGTGCCATCACAGCAGCAAGATGTGTGACCTGTTGCCACGAGAAAAGGGCAACCAGTGAAGAACAAACACCATTGTAAATACAACCCATATTTATGCTTATTTATTTTATCTTGTGTCCTTTAACCATTTGTACATTGTAATGTCTTTATTGTTTTGAAACTTCTGTATGTGTAATGTTTACTGTTAATTTTTATTGTTTATTTCACTTTTGTATATTATCTATCTCACTTGCTTTGGCAATGTTAACACGTTTCCCATGCCAATAAAGCCCCTTGAATTGAATTGAATTGAGAGAGAGAGGAGAGAGAGAGAAGAGAGAGGAGAGAGAAGAGAGAGGAGAGAGAGAAGAGAGAGAGAAGAGAGAGAGAGAGGAGAGAGAAGAGAGAGGAGAGAGAAGAGAGAGGAGAGAGAAGAGAGAGAGAGAGAGCTAGAGAGCTGCCAGGAAATACTGCCCACTTTATCTACTCGGCCAACCTGCTGGCCAACGTAGCTCTAACCTAGCCACTATATAGCTTTAAAAACACACTGACATACTCATTATAGATAGGTACACACACCTGTAAAGCTGGAAGCGGTGTTATATTGCATGGGAGATGACTTGGCTACGACCACCTTACAGTTAATGGAGTTGTGATTGTACTCCTCATTACTAGCTGTATTATGCACTGTAAAGTGTTTGCTGTGAATATTACAGTATCTTACTGGTAACTCGGTGCCGGGTAAAATTCTGTATTTAATAATACAGTACACCTACAGTAATATCAATACAGTATCAAAGCAAGTTGGCTGCTAGACGGTGTTCACACATTACAGCAGGTTAATTAAGAATTTTAGGCCTTAACAAAGGCTTCCAAACTGGCAGTGACTACAGGGCAAAACAGACCAAAAGGATATGTCAAAATGCTCAACCGTTGAAGGTTTAAGACTTGCTGCCACTACAATCTGTCCCCTGTACATTTAAAACTTCATGGAGCACTATAACCACATACTGTAGGAGTTCAATTGGAACAGCATTCTCACTCACAGGCTCAACAAATACAGCCTCTTAAAAGGATAAAATATGTTATTAAACAACAATGCCATTTACCCACTGGTGGTCAAAAAGTATTTTGGCACGCCAAAGATACGATACAGTACCATTGGAAATACAGAAATTTTCCCAAAATGCACTATTATTTACATTATACTGAAGATATATACTGAAGATAATAGACCGTAAAATGACCGTATACATGACAGTTTTCCATTAGTGTACCCTCTTCCCTTCACCACTACTGTACCTGCAGCAGCAGATACACAGCCCCCTCCTCTTCCCCCAGGGCTGAGTTGATGCAGTCCATCCCTCCATTGAAGGAATCTGGGGAGTGATTCATGCTGTGACGTCTCGGTGTAGCATCCGTCATCCTTGGGGACATTCCATTGGGAGGGAGTGGGACACACTGTCACACACCTTTTGTGTTGTTCCCTCAGGGCGATATGTCCTGGATTCACTGTCCCAGAGGAGGGTAGTGAGAGATTCACACTCGCTTACGCAGCAGTCCACCCGGAGCGACACCCACACACACACACATTCTTTGCATCATTAGCAGTGGGAGTGAGTGGGTCACACACACGCTTACGGTGCAGTCCTCTCTAAGCATGGGATAATTGTCCCTGATAGAGGGTTTTACTGTACTGGCCCCCAAATCCAGCAGATGGGAGCACTCTAGTGGAAAGAAATTAGACTCCATTATTTCACAGGCCAGGCTCCATAAACACATGACAGCAGTAAAAAGGACTGTATCTGGCAGCTCGGTCATACATTTTACACACACACACACACACATTAACACACTGATGCACATACGTTTACTAGTGGATACACACAAACACACACACACACACACACACACACACACACACACACACACACACACACACACACACACACACACACACATACACACTTTTGCACATACGTTTACTAGCGGAGACACACACACACACACATTGATGATACACATGCTATGGCATTCATCAGACATATACTTGCTGACTACCCTGGTTTCCACTGTGCTTTACTGGCGGATCTGTGACATAGAGGGAGAACCACAGACACACACACATTCCTCCCTGACACACACAACACTCTAAGCTTAAAACACTAGAGCTTTGATCTGCTACACCAGGGTTCGGCAACAGGCGGCCCCACAGGACAACCCGTCCCGCAAGTGATAAATACAAATGTTTATGATTGTAGTTATTTGTATATTTTTTTTTTACAAAAATCCCAAGGAATTCAGCAAAAAAATGTGATTCATTCATTCATTCATTCATTTCATCACTCTCTCTCTCTCTCTCTCTCTCTCTCTCTCTCTCTCTCTCTCTCTCTCTCTCTCTCTCTCTCTCTCTCTCTCTCTCTCTCTCTCTCTCTCTCTCTCTCTCTCTCTCTCTCTCTCTCTCTCTCTCTCTACCCATGTGATGTAAGCAACAATCTCCCACTGTGCTGCACTGCCGTCCTTCCAGTGGGAGGAGACCACATCTGTACAACAACGTTCTGTGATTAACAACACAACTGCTGTGAGGAGACTGAAAGATCCCTGATGTTCAGTAGGACTATTCTGTTTGATGGTGCTACTATCGTACAAGACAATGTATTGCAAACCCATGATGATTTTGTGGTATGAAATGACTGATCCTCTCCTATACCTGTATAAGCATGGCCCTCTCCTTTATAAGTCCTCTACCCTGGCCCTCTCCTTTATAAGTCCTCTACCCTGGCCCTCTCCTTTATAAGTCCTCTACTCTACCCTGGCCCTCTCCTTTATAAACTCTCTACCCTGGCCCTCTCCTTTATAAACCCTCTACCCTGGCCCTCTCCTTTATAAGTCCTCTACCCTGGCCCTCTCCTTTATAAACCCTCTACCCTGGCCCTCTCCTTTATAAACCCTCTACCCTGGCCCTCTCCTTTATAAGTCCTCTACCCTGGCCCTCTCCTTTATAAACCCTCTACCCTGGCCCTCTCCTTTATAAGTCCTCTACCCTGGCCCTCTCCTTTATAAGTCCTCTACTCTACCCTGGCCCTCTCCTTTATAAACCCTCTACCCTGGCCCTCTCCTTTATAAACCCTCTACCCTGGCCCTCTCCTTTATAAGTCCTCTACCCTGGTCCTCTCCTTTTAAACCCTCTACCCAGGCCCTCTCCTTTATAAACCCTCTACCCTGGCCCTCTCCTTTATAAGTCCTCTACCCTGGCCCTCTCCTTTATAAGTCATCTACCCTGGCCCTCTCCTTTATAAGTCCTCTACTCTACCCTGGCCCTCTCCTTTATAAGTCCTCTACCCTGGCCCTCTCCTTTATAAGTCATCTACCCTGGCCCTCTTCTTTATAAACCCTCTACTCTACCCTGGCCCTCTCCTTTATAAGTCCTCTACTCTACCCTGGTCCTCTCCTTTATAAGTCCTCTATCCTGGCCCTCTCCTTTCTAAGTCCTCTACTCTACCCTGGCCCTCTCCTTTATAAGCCCCCTAACCTGGCCCTCTCCTTTATAAGTCCTCTACCCTGGCCCTCTCCTTTCTAAGTCCTCTACTCTACCCTGGCCCTCTCCTTTATAAGCCCCCTAACCTGGCCCTCTCCTTTATAAGTCCTCTACCCTGGCCCTCTCCTTTATAAGTTCTCTACTCTACCCTGGCCCTCTCCTTTATAAGTCCTCTACCCTGGCCCTCTCCTTTATAAGTCCTCTACCCTGGCCCTCTCCTTTATAAACCCTCTACCCTGGCCCTCTCCTTTATAAAACCTCTACCCTGGTCCTCTCCTTTATAAGTCCTCTACCCTGGCCCTCTCCTTTTTAAACCCTCTACCCTGGCCCTCTCCTTTATAAACCCTCTACCCTGGCCCTCTCCTTTATAAGTCCTCTACCCTGGCCCTCTCCTTTATAAGTCCTCTACTCTACCCTGGCCCTCTCCTTTATAAACCCTCTACCCTGGCCCTCTCCTTTATAAGTCCTCTACCCTGGCCCTCTCCTTTATAAGTCCTCTACTCTACCCTGGCCCTCTCCTTTATAAGTCCTCTACCCTGGCCCTCTCCTTTATAAACCCTCTACCCTGGCCCTCTCCTTTATAAACCCTCTACCCTGGCCCTCTCCTTTATAAGTCCTCTACCCTGGCCCTCTCCTTTATAAACCCTCTACCCTGGCCCTCTCCTTTATAAACCCTCTACCCTGGCCCTCTCCTTTATAAGTCCTCTACCCTGGCCCTCTCCTTTATAAGTCCTCTACTCTACCCTGGCCCTCTCCTTTATAAACCCTCTACCCTGGCCCTCTCCTTTATAAGTCCTCTACCCTGGCCCTCTCCTTTATAAGTCCTCTACCCTGGCCCTCTCCTTTATAAACCCTCTACCCTGGCCCTCTCCTTTATAAACACTCTACCCTGGCCCTCTCCTTTATAAGTCCTCTACCCTGGCCCTCTCCTTTTTAAACCCTCTACCCTGGCCCTCTCCTTTATAAACCCTCTACCCTGGCCCTCTCCTTTATAAGTCCTCTACCCTGGCCCTCTCCTTTATAAGTCATCTACCCTGGCCCTCTCCTTTATAAGTCCTCTACTCTACCCTGACCCTCTCCTTTATAAGTCCTCTACCCTGGCCCTCTCCTTTATACGTCCTCTACCCTACCCTGGCCCTCTCCTTTATAAACCCTCTACCCTGGCCCTCTCCTTTATAAGTCCTCTACCCTGGCCCTCTCCTTTCTAAGTCCTCTACTCTACCCTGGCCCTCTCCTTTATAAGCCCTCTACCCTGGCCCTCTCCTTTATAAGTCCTCTACTCTACCCTGGCCCTCTCCTTTATAAGTCATCTACCCTGGCCCTCTCCTTTATAAGTCCTCTACTCTACCCTGGCCCTCTCCTTTATAAGTCCTCTACTCTACCCTGGCCCTCTCCTTTATAAGTCATCTACCCTGGCCCTCTCCTTTATAAGTCTTCTACCCTACCCTGGCCCTCTCCTTTATAAGTCCTCTACTCTACCCTGGCCCCCTCCTTTATAAGCCCTCTACCCTGGCCCTCTCCTTTATAAGTCCTCTACCCTGGCCCTCTCCTTTATAAGTCCTCTATTTCTCCTCTTTGTTTGCCCTCTCCTCTACCTTGAAAGATGTATCCAATTCTGTCGGATCTAGGGATCACAATATCGTAGCCATTTCTAGGAACACCAAAGTTCCAAAGGCTGGGTCTAATATAGTGTATAAAATACAACCAGTTGTATTGGTCACATACACCATTTTAGCAGATGTTATTGTGGGTGTAGTGAAATGCTTGTGTTCCTAGCTCCAACAGTGCAGGAATATCTAACAATTCACAACAATACACACAAATCTAAAAGTAAAAGAATAGAATTATGAAATATATAAGTATTAGATCGTACAGTAGAATAGAATACAGTATATACATGTGAGATGAGTAGAGCAGAATGTAAACACTATTTAACCATGATTAAAGTAACTAGGTTTTCATTTTTAAAGCGGCCAGTGATTCCAAGTCTATGTAGAGGGGGCAGCAACCTCTAAGGTGCAGGATTGCGTAACTGCGTGGAAGCAGGCTGGTGATGGCTGTTTAACAGTCTGATGGACTTGAGATAGAAGCTTTTTTTCAGTCTCTCCGTCCCAGCTTTGATTCACCTGTACTGACCTCGTCTTTGGTATTTGGTATTTTATTAGGATCCCCATTAGCTGTTACATAAGCAGCAGCTACTCTTCCTGGGGTCCACACAAAACATGAAACATAATACAGAACATCAATAGACAAGAACAGCTCAAGGACAGAACTACATAATTTTTTTTAAAGGCACACGTAGCCTACATATCAATACATACACACAAACTATGTCGGTCAAATAGGGGAGGGGCGTTGTGACCTGAGGTGTTGCTGTATGTGTTTTTTTAAACCAGGTTTGCTGTTTATTTGAGCAATATGAGATGGAAGGAAGTAACATGCAATTAGAGCTCTATATAATACTGTACACTTTCTTGAATTTGTTCTGGATTTTGGGTTTGTGAAAAGGCCCCTGGTGGCATGTCTGGTGGGATAAGTGTGTGTGTCAGATCTATGTGTAAGTTGACTATGCGAACAATTTGCGATTTTCAAAACATTGATGTTTCTTATAAAAAGAAGAAGTGATGCAGTCCGTCTCTCCTCAACTCTTAGCCAAGAGAGACTGGCATGCATAGTATTTATATCAGCCCTCTGATTACAATGAAGAGCAAAACGTGTCGCTGTTCTGGGCCAGCTGCAGGTTAACAAGGTCTTTCCTTGCAGCACTGGACCATACGACTGGACAATAATCATCATTAGACAAAACTAGAGCCTGCAGAACTTGCTTTTTGGGAGAGTGGTGTCAAAAAAGCAGAGAATCTCTTTATTACGGCTAGACTTCTCCCCATCTTTACAACCATTGAATCTATATGTTTTGACCATGACAGTTTACAATCTAAGGTAACGCCAAGTAATTTAGTCTCCTCAACTTGTTCAACAGCCACACCATTCATTACCAGATTCAGCTGAGGTCTAGAACTTAAGGAATGATTGGTTCCAAATACAATGCTCTTAGTTTTAGATATGTTCAAGACCAGTTTATTACTGGACACCCATTCCAAAACAGACTGCAACTCTTTGGTAAGGGTTTCAGTGACTTCATTAGCTGTGGTTGCTGATGTGTATATGGTTGAATCATCAGTATACATGGACACACATGCTTTGTTTAATGCCAGTGGCAGGTCATTGGTAAAAATAGAAAAGAGTAGAGGGCCTAGAGAGCTGCCCTGAGGTACACCACACTTTACATGTTTGACATTAAAGAAGCTTCCATTAAAGAAAGCCCTTTGTTCTATTAGATAGATAGCTCTGAATCCACAATATGGCAGATGGTGAAAAGCCATAACACACGTTTTTTCAACAATATGTTTTGTTCAATAATATCAAAGGCTGTACTGAAATCTAACAGTACAGCTCTCACAATCTTCTTATTATCAATTTCTTTCAACTAATCATGTCATTTTTTTCAGTGTAGTAAATGTTGAGTGCCCTTCTCTATAAGCATGCTGAAAGTCTGTTGTTAATTTGTTTACAAAGAAATAGCATTGTATTTGGTCAAACACATTTTTTTCCAGCAGTTTGCTAAGAGTTGGCAGCTAGCTTAGCTACCTTCTGGATGATAGCAGGGTGAACAGGCAGTGAACAGGCAGTAGGAAAGGGGGAGAGGAAGAGAGGCATGTAACAGCCATTTTGTTCCTTTTCATCTCCTGGAGAATGACTGCTATAACGGCAGGTAATTATTCTGCAGGGATTTACCTTACCAAAGACTGACTAATGTATTCAGGGGTGTGTGTGTGTGTGTGTGTGTGTGTGTGTGTGTGTGTGTGTGTGTGTGTGTGTGTGTGTGTGTGTGTGTGTGTGTGTGTGTGTGTGTGTGTGTGTGTGTGTGTGTGTGTGTGTGTGTGTGTGTGTGTGTGCGGTGTGTGTGTGTGCGTAGTGCGTGTATGTGTGCGTGTGTTCAATTTCAGAATTGTCTTTTGTGCGTGTGTTTGTGTGTGTGTGTATAGAGTTTGAGTGTGTGTGTGTGTGTGCTTCTATTTCAGCATTGTCTTTTGAAAGGCTGATATGTATTCATGGTCCTTTCAGGATATGTTATAGCAACATCTGTAGTTTATGTGTCCATGTACAGCCATCTGTAGTGTTAACTCTGGGCCTATTATATAGGCTACGTTGTTGGTTAAAGCTTGTCTTGTTTAACTTCTTAAAGGTATATGGGGCAGCATTTTCACTTTTGGATAAATAGCGTGCCCAATTTTAACTTCCTGCTACTCATGCCAAGAATATAAGATATTCATATTATTAGTAGATTTGGATAGAAAACACTCTGAAGTTTCTAACTGTTTGAATCAAGTCTGTGAGTATAACAGAACTTATGTAGCAGGCAAAACCCAGAGGACTAACCATTCAGATGTTTTGTTGTTGTTGAAGTCTCTGTCTGTTCAGTGACGTCTCATTGGGAAACTATATTTCTTAGGAACTTGTTTTCAGTTCCTACCGCTTCCACTGGATGTCACCAGTCTTTGGAATTTGGTTGAGGTTATTCCTTTGTGCAATGAAGAAGTACGGCCATCTAGGAACTGCGTAACATTGTTGAGAGTTGCGCAAGTCTTGAAAAGTAGCTTGGTTTGTTGTCTTCCTGTATTGAACACAGATAGACCCGTCTTCAATTTGATCGATTATTAACGTTTAAAAATACCTAAAGTTGTATTACAAAAGTAGTTTGAAATGTTTTGGCAAAGTTTACAGGCAACTTTTGAAATATTTTGTAGTGACGTTGCGCGATTTGGAAGCAGTTTTTTTCTGGATCAAACGCGCCAAATAAATTGACATTTTGGATATATGTGGACGGAATTAATCGAACAAAAGGATCAATAGTGGTGTTTATGGGACATATTGGAGTGCCAACAAAAGAAGCACGTCAAAGGTAAGGCATGTTGTATATTTTATTTCTGCGTTTTGTGTCGCGCCTGCAGGGTTGAAATATGCTACCCTCTTTGTTTACTGTTGTGCTATCATCAGATAATAGCTTCTTATGCTTTCGCCGAAAAGCCTTTTTAAAATCTGACATGTTGGCTGGATTCACAACGAGTGTAGCTTTAATTTGGTATCTTACATGTGATTTAATGAAAGTTTGATTTTTATATCATTTTATTTGAATTTGCCGCGCTGCATTTTCCCTGGCTATTGGCCAAGTGGGACGCAAGTGTCCCCTACATCATAAGAAGTTAATACAGGGTTCCTATTATACAGATGTGCTAGTCATTATGTCCCCTAAACCATAAGAAGTTAATACAGGGTTCGTATTATACAGATGTGCTAGTCATTATGTCCCCTATACCATAAGAAGTTAATACAGGGTTCGTATTATACAGATGTGCTAGTCATTATGTCCCCTATACCATAAGAAGTTAATACAAGGTTCGTATTATACAGATGTGCTAGTCATTATGTCGCCTAAACCATAAGAAGTTAATACAGGGTTCGTATTATACAGATGTGCTAGTCATTATGTCCCCTAAACCATAAGAAGTTAATACAGGGTTCGTATTATACAGATGTGCTAGTCATTATGTCCCCTAAACCATAAGAAGTTAATGCAGGGTTCGTATTATACAGATGTGCTAGTCATTATGTCCCCTATACCATAAGAAGTTAATACAGGGTTCGTATTATACAGATGTGCTAGTCATTATGTCCCCTATACCATAAGAAGTTAATACAGGGTTCGTATTATACAGATGTGCTAGTCATTATGTCCCCTAAACCATAAGAAGTTAATACAGGGTTCGTATTATACAGATGTGCTAGTCATTATGTCCCCTATACCATAAGAAGTTAATACAGGGTTCGTATTATACAGATGTGCTAGTCATTATGTCCCCTATACCATAAGAAGTTAATACAGGGTTCGTATTATACAGATGTGCTAGTCATTATGTCCCCTATACCATAAGAAGTTAATACAGGGTTCGTATTATACAGATGTGCTAGTCATTATGTCCCCTAAACCATAAGAAGTTAATACAGGGTTCGTATTATACAGATGTGCTAGTCATTATGTCCCCTATACCATAAGAAGTTAATACAGGGTTCGTATTATACAGATGTGCTAGTCATTATGTCCCCTATACCATAAGAAGTTAATACAGGGTTCGTATTATACAGATGTGCTAGTCATTATGTCCCCTATACCATAAGAAGTTAATACAGGGTTCGTATTATACAGATGTGCTAGTCATTATGTCCCCTAAGGAGGCAGGTCTATATAGAGGTGTGATTGTAGTAATGGTCCCACTCACCAAAGCCCTAAGTCTAATCAGACCCTCTCACAGACAGAGCTGTCCTTCCTCCTGGCTGTTTGATAACGCTTAAACTGGGGAAATTCCCTCTCTTTTGAGTTGATCTTGTCTTTCTTTTTTTTCTCATGATCTCTTTCTTTCTCTTCTTTCCCTCATTCACCTGTGACCTGCTTGGGAGAGAGGGAGGGAGTGATGATGGGGACAGGGACATTAGATCTGGGTGAACCTGTCAGAGTAAAGCGCATCTGAAAGACCCTGTTGCTCCTCACACACACTCACACTCTCTCCAGAAGGAAATGGCTCATATCTTAAGTGGACCACTTCAGTTGTGGGGCCAGAAGGGTGTTGAGATTTGGGGGGAGGGAGAAAGGAGGGGGAGGAGGGAGAGAGGAAGGGGAGGAGGAGGGGGGGTTTCTGAGAGAGTGTGTCTGTGTGTGCATGCATGTGTGTGTTTCCGTGCGTGCTTCAAATTGATCATTTCAATCTCGATTATATCTGCCACACTAAAGCCATTCCATGTGCTGGTGTTGTAGTGTGAGGGCTAGCAGAAGAAAGAGCAAAGTCATTAGTTTTCTTTCATTTCCTCTAGTTCCTCCCTGTTCTCATCAGAAAGATGCTGTCTGATGTGTGTTACACATAAATTCAGAGCAATATCACAGGACAGAGGGGGAAGAGAGGGAGAGAGAGATGGGGAGAGATTAAGAGAGAGAGAGATGAGGAGAGACAGACAGACAGAGAGAGAGAGACGGGCAGTGAGATTGAGGGAGACAGAGGGGGGGCGGTGGAAGAGAAGGTATACAGTCAGAGAGTGGAAGAAAAGAGAGCAATATATGGATGGGGAGAGAGGAGGTAGACAGAGGATGAGAGAGGAGAGAGAGGAGGTAGACAGAGAGAGTGGAGAGAGGAGGTAGACAGAGAGAGGGGAGAGAGGAGGGAGAGGAGGTAGACAGAGATAGGGGAGAGAGGAGGTAGACAGAGGATGAGAGAGGAGAGAGAGAGGAGGTAGACAGAGAGAGTGGAGAGAGGAGGTAGTCAGAGAGGAGAGAGGAGGTAGACAGAGAGAGTGGAAAGAGGAGGTAGACAGAGAGGAGAGAGGAGAGAGAGGAGGTAGACAGAGAGAGTGGAAAGAGGAGGTAGACAGGGAGAGGGGAGAGAGGAGGTAGACAGAGAGGAGAGAGGAGGTAGACAGAGAGGAGAGAGAGGGGGTAGACAGAGAGGAGAGAGGAGGTAGACAGAGGAGGAGAGAGGAGAGAGAGGAGGTAGACAGAGGATGAGAGAGGAGAGAGAGGAGGTAGACAGAGAGAGTGGAGAGAGGAGGTAGACAGAGGATGAGAGAGGAGAGAGAGGAGGTAGACAGAGAGGAGAGAGGGGAGGTAGACAGAGGAGGCCAGAGGGGAGGTAGATAGAGAAAGAGAGAGGAGAGAGAGGAGGTAGACAGAAGAGGAGAGAGGGGAGGTAGACAAAGGAAGAGAGAGGAGGGGAGAGGAGAGAGGGGAGGTAGACAGAGGATGAGAGAGGGGAGAAAGAGAGGACAAGGGAGACAAGAATGCATAGAGACAGGGATAGAGAGAGAAAGAGGGATTGAAGGAGGGAGAGATTGGGGAGAGATGGATTGACATGCATCAAAAGTGAGCTGGGAAGGTGGCTTTACCATTCACTTTGAAGCCTGCTCCACTTCTGTTCTCTTACATAATAGAACCAAGGAAAACAGGGAGAGAAGAGAGAAGAAAGAGGGGGAGGAGTAGGGAGAGAAGAGAAGAGAGAATATAGTGGGGGAGGAGGAGGGAGAGGAGAATGTAGAGAATAGAGAGAATAGAGAGGAGGAGGAGGAGGGAGAGGAGAGAATTGAGAAGGGAGGAGGGAGAGAATCGAAGAGAGAGGGGAGGAGGAGGGAGAGGAGGAGGAGTGAGAGAAAAGAGAGGAGGAGGGAGAGGAGAGAGGAGAGAATAGAGTGGGGGAGGAGGAGGGAGAGGAGAATGTAGAGAATAGAGAGGGGGAGGAGAGAGGGGGGGAGGAGAGAGGAGAGAATTGAGAGGGGAGGAGGGAGAGAATCGAAGAGAGAGGGGAGGAGGAGGGAGAGGAGAGAGAGGGAGGAGGAGGGAGAGAAAAGAAGAGAGGAGAGAATAGAGAGGGGGAGGAGGAGGAGGGAGAGAAAAGAGAGGGGGGGAGGAGGGAGAGAATCCATTAGAGAGGGACGGAGGAGGGAGAGGAGAGAGAGGGGGAAGAGGAGGGATAGAAGAGAGAGGAAGAGGGAGAGAATCGAAGAGAGAGGGGAGTAGGAAGAGAAGAGAGAGTGGGAGGAGGGATAGAAGAGAGACGGGAGGAGGAGGGAGAGGTGAGAGGGGGGGGGGGAGGAGGGAGAGGATGGAATGGGGAGGAGGAAGGAGAAGGAGGGAGAGAAGAGACAGGCAGAGGATGAGGGAGAGGCGAGAGAGGGGGAGGAGAGAGGAGAGAAGAGAGAGGGGAGGAGGAGGGAGAGGAGTGAAAGGGGATGAGGAGGGAGAGGAGTGAGAGAGTCAGAGAGACAAGAGGACAATTCAGAGCTTCTGATGCTTCTACTCTCCCATTGGTTAGATAGGGATTTGGGGATTTTGGTTGGCGTTGACAGTGGTTCCCAAACTTTTAAAGTCCCGTACCCCTTCAAACATTCAACCTCCAGCTGCGTACCCCCTCTAGCACCAGGGTCAGCGCACTCTCAAATGTTGTTTTTTGCCATCATTGTAAGCCTGCCACACACACACTATACGATATGTTTATTAAACATAAGAATGAGTGTGAGTTTTTGTCACAACCCGGCTTGTGGGAAGTGACAAAGAGCTCTTATAGGACCAGGGCACAAATAATAATATTATAATAATCAATCATTTTGCTCTTTATTTAGCCATCTTACGTATAAAACTTTATTTGAAAATGTAAGAAATCATACAATGATGGAAATACCTGTGTGTTGTCCTTGTTAATACAGACAGAGAAGAGCTCCAACTTTTTAATCATAGCCTCAATTTTGTCCCGCACACTGAATATAGTTGCGGAGAGTCCCTGTAATCCTAGATTCAGATCATTCAGGATCATTCACCCAGATAGGCCAGTCGTATGAGAAACTCGTCATCATGCAAGCGGTCCGACAAGTGAAAATTATAGGCAGTAAAGAAAACTTTAGCTCGTCTCTCAATTAAAAAAAAAATGTGTCAATACTTTGCCCCTTGATAACCTGCGCACTTCTGTATGTTGTAAAAGCGTTACATGGTCGCTGCCCATCCATCTGTGAGATTAAGCTGAAGCACAGCTGGGTCATGCAGCAAGACAATGATTCAAAACACAACATCACGTCTACATGAAAATGGCTAAATAGAAACAAATTTGACATCTTGGAATGGCCTAGTAAAAGTCCAGACCTAATCCCAATTGAAATGTGGCAGGACTTGAAATGAGCAGTTCATGCTTCAAAACCCACAAATGTTGCTGAGTTAAAGCAGTTCTGTGTGGGAGAGTGGGCCAAAATTCCTCCACAGCGACATGAGAGACTGATCAACAACTACAGGAAGCATTTGTTTGCAGTCATTGTAGCTAAAGGTGGTACAACCAGTCATTGTAGCTAAAGGTGGTACAACCAGTCATTGTAGCTAAAGGTGGTACAACCAGTCATTGTAGCTAAAGGTGGTACAACCAGTCATTGTAGCTAAAGGT
>NC_092149.1:76659689-76789689 GCF_045791955.1 Oncorhynchus clarkii lewisi
CTCCTCCCTTCGACTCTCCTCTCTCCATACTCTCCCCTCTCTCCCTGTTCTCTCCTATGTCCCTCCTCCTCCCTTCGGCTCTCCTCTCCCCTCTCTCCCTGTTCTCACCTATGTCCCTCCTCCTCCCTTCGACTCTCCTCTCTCCATCCTATCCCCTCTCTCCCTGTTCTCTGCTATGTCCCTCCTCCTCCTCTTTTCTCCCCTCTCGCCATCCTCTCTCCATCCTCTGGAATGTGTAATCAGTTTAAAACGAAGGAAGGATGAGTTGTTTAACTGCAGGCTTTTCCTTTCATAATGTCTACCCTCCATGCCAATAATTACCCCTGGATTTATATAAAACACACACAGTGGTTACTAAGCAACAGGCACACAGCTGTGGTTCCAAGTGTGTTCTTGTGTGTTAGTGTGTTCAATTCTGGTTCTGTGGACGCAGGGGAAATACAAGGTTTCACTCCTGCCCTTTAGTACAGTAACTTTAAAATGTTGTAGTCAGTGCAGTGGGACTGGTCTAACCAAGGACAGAGTGTGACTTCAGAGTTTGTTCAGTTCTCTCTCTTACTGTTTGTCCTGCCTGATCAGGTTGGGTTATAGGTGACTGGGACTGTGTGTGTTTACTCTGCTGTGGTGGCGGAGATGGTGTTTATGTTTGTGTTTACTCTTCTCTGCCTCATGTCCAGTCTGGTGTAAACAATTAGGAGATAAACTGACTGACCAGATGCAGTGAGATAGATGTAGAGATAGAGAGAGAAAGAGAGAGGAGTGAGAGAGGACAGAGAAAGAGAGAGAGAGAAAGAGAGAGGGTCGGTGGATGGATGGGTGTGGGAGTCTACGTGAGTCTCTCCACTCACCACGGCACAACCACTGTGTGTGTGTGTGTGTTTGCTCTACAGGGTGCTTTGGAGACAATACCACTCTTTTCTTTAGTGTTTTGTTGTTATCAGGGATACAAGTGGGTTATTGGTAGCTCACAGGGAGATCACTCCAGTTTGAAGTCGAAGTTAGTTGCCATCCGCGTCCCAAGAACATCTAGAATTTCCTTCAAAACCTGCCACTACAGACAGCGGTGAGTGCTATAACCTTCAAGTAGGATGTTGGCTTTCTAGGGTGTTTTTGGCGAGGATGGTGGATGGGCGAAAATACCGTGCTTCAGCACTGTAGGTTGCATGTTCAATCCCAGTGGTAGGTATTTTTTTTATTTTTTTTGCTGTTCCCAAACCTCTACTGCACATCTCTACTGCACCCTCTACTGCACATCTCTACTGCACCCTCTACTGCACATCTCTACTGCACCCTCTACTGCACATCTCTACTGCACCCTCTACTGCACATCTCTACTGCACCCTCTACTGCACATCTCTACTGCACATCTCTACTGCACCCTCTACTGCACATCTCTACTGCACCCTCTACTGCACCCTCTACAGCACATCTCTACTGCACATCTCTACTGCACATCTCTACTGCACCTTACCCTCTACTGCACATCTCTACTGAACATATCTACTGCACATCTCTACTGCACCCTCTACTGCACATCTCTACTGCACATCTCTACTGCAACCTCTACTGCACTGCAACCTCTACTGCACATCTCTACTGCACAACTACTGCACATATCTACTGCACATCTCTACTGCACCCTCTACTGCACATCTCTACTGCACATCTCTACTGCACACTCTACTGCACCCTCTACTGCACATCTCTACTGCACATCTCTACTGCACATCTCTACTGCACCCTCTACTGCACCCTCTACTGCACCCTCTACTGCACATCTCTACTGCACATCTACTGCACATCTCTACTGCACCCTCTACTGCACATCTCTCCTGCACATCACTACTGCACATCTCTACTGCACCCTCTACTGCACATCTTTACTGCACATCTCTACTGCACCCTCTACTGCACCCTCTACTGCACATCTCTACTGCACATCTCTACTGCATCCTCTACTGCACATCTCTACTGCACATCTCTACTGCACCCTCTACTGCACCCTCTACTGCACATCTCTACTGCACATCTACTGCACATCTCTACTGCACATCTCTACTGCACATCTCTACTGCACCCTCTACTGCACCCTCTACTGCACATCTCTACTGCACATCTACTGCACATCTCTACTGCACCCTCTACTGCACATCTTTACTGCACATCTCTACTGCACCCTCTACTGCACCCTCTACTGCACATCTCTACTGCACATCTCTACTGCACCCTCTACTGCACCCTCTACTGTACATCTCTACTGCACATCTACTGCACATCTCTACTGCACATCTCTACTGCACATCTCTACTGCACACTCTACTGCACCCTCTACTGCACATCTCTACTGCACCCTCTACTGCACATCTCTACTGCACATCTCTACTGCACATCTCTACTGCACCCTCTACTGCACCCTCTACTGCACATCTCTACTGCACATCTACTGCACATCTCTACTGCACCCTCTACTGCACATCTCTACTGCACATCACTACTGCACATCTCTACTGCACCCTCTACTGCACATCTTTACTGCACATCTCTACTGCACCCTCTACTGCACCCTCTACTGCACATCTCTACTGCACATCTCTACTGCACCCTCTACTGCACATCTCTACTGCACATCTCTACTGCACCCTCTACTGCACCCTCTACTGCACATCTCTACTGCACATCTACTGCACATCTCTACTGCACATCTCTACTGCACCCTCTACTGCACTTTTTAGACATTTTAAAAGGTGTTTTTTTCCATATATAGAAACACCCTATGTGTCTATATTATACTGTATATGCATTGAGGTTGTCTGATGCTTTAAGCTCACTGTTTGATGAAATAAGACACAAATGACTCAAGAGGGAGCCGGAGATCAAAATAAGCAGAAGAAAAACTAAACTTTACATATCCCAACCATCCTACTCCTGCTCCTGCTCCCACTGGCTTTTCACATGTTCGGCCGTTACTCTCCCAAAATTGCCGGGAATAGGCTACACGGGGAGTCGGCAAACTTTCTCATATGGAATGCTATAATTACCGATCTGCGTGCCGGTTATGGTTTTCATATGTACATTTCCATGGAACAGTTTAATTTCATTTTTATAATAACTTCTTCGTATCTCAAAATCATTGTCATGTGGTTAATCAAAATCCTATCCAAATCTAAATGAAAAGGATACAAACCTAAAAAGTTACTTCTATTGTCATTGTCAACTATGTAAAAATAGCCTAAAAGCCAACAAATAAAAACATTGCAGCCTGCAGGTAGAAAATATTAGGATATAAAAAGATATCCTATAAATCACAATGAAGTTGAAACATTGTATCAACTATTCAATCAAATGTATTTATAAAGCCCTTCTTACATCAGCTGATATCTCAAAGGGCTGTACAGAAACCCAGCCTAAAACCCCAAACAACAAGCAATGCAGGTGTAGAAGCACGGTGGCTAGGAAACACTCCCTAGAAAGGCCAAAACCTAGGAAGAAACCTAGAGAGGAACCAGGCTATGAGGGGTGGCCAGTCCTCTTCTGGCTGTGCCGGGTGGAGATTATAACAGAACATGGCCAAGATGTTCAAATGTTCATAAATGACCAGCATGGTCGAATAATAATAATCGCAGTAGTTGTCGAGGGTGCAACAAGTCAGCACCTCAGGAGTAAATTTCAGTTGGCTTTTCATAGCCGACTATTAACTTGGGTCTGGCCTGAAGCTCCTTGCAACATTGTATAACATATTCTGGGCCCTCAGAGTTTCCAGAGCCAGTGAGGGATAAGAAGTGGATCATAGCATGACATGTTTCTCTTTCACGCTGAGTGGTTATCGAAAGGGAGAGAGGAGGAAAGATATTTCAAATACATTCAGGAACTGTTCTCAATGGATGTTAAAACAGAAAGAAAACATTACTTTGAGAAGCTCCACAGCTCCTTTGTGGTGGTGCATTAAGCCAATCAGAAACATAATCAGATCCCAAAATGGGCACATTTATATGCTTGCATTAGTGCGCAGGCCAGGCAGCCTAAGGGCCTACTTCTATGCGTAATTAGGTGTGTGTCCTAACTCAGCATTGACAGGAGCGCTCCATTCAAAAGACAATGACTAAATTGACCAAATTCGTAAGTGGAATGAAATAAACCAAAACTTGTTTCTCACAAGTGTTGCATAGGTTGTGCGCTCTGCAAACGTGTCCACTCTGACAGTGAGAATGGTAGAAGACTGGCCAAACAAACATTGTAGATTAGAAATGATAGGAATGAATGGTAATTGTATTGCTGGTGATCACAGAAAACACATTGATCTACAGTAAATGTAATGGGGAATTGATAGATACAAAAAATCTAATGCAAACAATACAGACAATGAAGTTATGAAACAATGAATGTGCACAAATTGTCGTGAGAGAGTGTATTCTGGAGAGAGAAGTGCATTGTGCAGCCATACTCCCCTTCTTCTTGGACTGTGCCATCCCAATAAGTATTCTACACTGTAAAACCAACAAACATTTGACAGTTTATAACCTAAACATCAGTGTGTTTAAGACTTAATTATAAGGCATTTATATTTACCAGTAAGTGTTCTAATTTTAAATACAAGCTTTTAGAAAGCAAGATTAAACATAATAGCTTTTTCCAGTCAGTTTCCAACTAATTTTCCTCAGTGTTTCAATTTTAAACACAAGTGTTTACTTTCCAATGTCCTGTTTAGAATGCATTTAGTACGAAAACATGTATGTGACTGTCCATGCCTTTTATTCAGATCAGTGTTAGGAATGCCTCTCACCTTTCCTACATTTCAGCACTGAACAGGACATTTGATTCAAGAAATATTTTCAACCGTGTGGTGGTGTTGTTACTCGACTGTGTTGAGTTCATTTCTGTTTACTCTCTGAGGGAAAAAGATGTGGGAGGGTGCCTCCTTATCATATTTCCCAGCATGGTTTGTTGCAGGTTGCTTTTTAGAATAGTTTGTTTTTATATCCATGTTACCTCATGCACATTAAATGATTAATTGGTCTCAAACTATGCAAAGATAAATAACTTTTTTCTTAACTAATCCAATCTGTAAGGGGTTGGACTTATTGCCCTGGTTACTGAGATTGTTGTTCCAATTTAGATGGTTTAAGTTATTTGTTAATTAATACCTTCACCATAGCAGTCATTCTGAGTTTAGGATGTGAGTGACAAAATATTCAAATTGTTGGATATCCTCCCTCTGGCTAGATTCCGATAGGAATTACTAATCACTTCACAAACCAGTGTATAGCGACTTGCAGGTCTGATGTGGCTCATGAGCCAGGATTTTCCGACCACAGGCCATAACTTAAGGCCTTATGTAATGTATAGTATGTGGGCATAAAGGGTTTACATTGGATTGAAACACATTCACTTGGGTAGTCTTTTGGTGATGGCTTCAGGAATAGAAGTTGTTGATTGCAACAACCATGTCTCTGTCACTAACAAACACTGTCATGGGTGGGTATCGCTCACATTCACTACAAAGGCATGCTGGAAAATATGCAATATGGCTTTACACCCTACAGTGTTAAAACAACACCCCCAGTGTTTAGTGTTTTGAACCTAAACACCTTGTGCTGAATAAACGTGTTATTGTGTTTAAAAGGTGTTACAGTGAATTAACATGTTGTGGTGTTGACAATCTCAACAATGTTACAAGTTTTCATTGAAATTCTAAATGCCTTGGCACATTTAAAACGTGTTGCTGAAAAGTGTTTAGTTAAGTGTTCAGATTCTAAACACTTGGTTTTATAGTGTATGAATGAAATGATAAGAGGTTCTCACTAGTCCGTCCGTATCTCATGTACACTGTATGTACACTGAGTGTACAAAACATTATTAAGACTTTCCTAATATTGTGTTTCACCCCCTTTTGCCCTCAGAACAGCCTCAATTTATCTTGGCATGGACTCTACAAGGTGTCGAAAGCATTTCACAGGGATGCTGGCCCATGTTGACTCCAATGCTTCCAACAGTTGTGTCAAGTTGGCTGGCAGTGGATTTGTACTCTGAATAGCTCGTTCCATCTCATCCCACAGATGCTCAATTGGATTGAGATCTGGTGACTAGGCAGGCGATTGCAGTAAGCTGAATTCACTGTCATGTTCGAGGAACCATTCCAGGAAAATCCTAGCCTTGTGGCATGGGGCATTATCCTGCTGAAAAAAATCTATTCACAGATGGATACACTGCTGTCATGAAGGGATACACCTGATTGGCAATGATGTTCAGATATCCTGTGGCATTCAAACGTGGCTCCACTTTTATCAAGGGGCCCAATGTGTGCCATGAAAACACACTCCACACCACAACACCCCCACCAACAGCCTGAAATGAAGACACACTCCACACCACCACACCCCCACCACTAGCCTGCAATGAAAACACACTCCACACCACCACACCCCTACCACCAGCCTGCAATGAAAACACACTCCACATCACCACACCCCCACCACCAGCCTGCAATGAAGACACACTGCACATCCCCACACCCCCACCACCAGCCTGCAATGAAGACACACTCCACATCACCACACCCCCACCACCAGCCTGCAATGAAAACACACTCCACATCACCACACCCCCACCACCAGACAGCAATGAAGACACTCCACACCACCACACCCCCACCACCAGCCTGCAATGAAACACACTCCACATTACCACACCCCCACCACCAGACAGCAATGAAGACACTCCACACCACCACACCTCCACCAACAGCCTGCAATGAAGACACTCCACACCACCACACCCCCACCACCAGCCTGCAATGAAGACACTCCACACCACCACACCCCCACCACCAGCCTGCAATGAAGACACTCCACATCACCACACCCCCACCACCAGACAGCAATGAAGACACTCCACACCACCACACCCCCACCACCAGCCTGCAATGAAGACACGTGGCATGCTGGATGCGTGGACTTGTGGTTTTCTTGATTGAGCCAGTACTGACTGTGAATGTTTAATTATAAGGTCTTGTTTTTGACATTGATTGCCATTGTCTTGCACGCTGAAGAAGGGCTCATACCCTAGTCCTCCCATCAGTATAAAACAGTGAGAACAGGGATTCATCAGACCAAGCAACGTTTTTCAAATTCTCCAGTGTCCAGTGTTTTCATTCCTTAGCCCACTGCAACCACAGTTTCTTGTTTTTTGCTGAAAGAAGTGGAACTGCCAAACCCTATTCGTGTCAATGTACGATGAGTTGTGCCTTCTTTTATGGGTCTTTGGACATGAATGTTTTACTGGACTGTCAGATGACTGTAGCCCGTCTGTTGCTCTGCACAATATGTGTCAGCCTCCTTTGTCCTCTTTCATCAAGGACCTGTTTTCGACCACTGGCCTGCCATTGGCTGGATGACCTTTAGGTGGTGGATCATACTTGATACACACGAGAAACTGCCTGGCACCTACCACCATACCCCGTTCAAAGGCACTTAAATCTTTTGTTTTGCCCATTCACCCTCTGAATGGCACACAGACACAATCCATGTCTTATTGTCTCAGGGCTTAAACAATCCTTCTATAGCCTGTCTCCTCCCCTTCATCTACACTGATTGAAGGGGATATTAAAAGTGACATCAGTAAGTGATCACAGATTTCACCTGGAATTACCTGGTCAGTTCGTCATGGAAGGAGAAGTTGTTCCTAATGCTTTGTCCAGTCAGTGTAGATACATGCAGCAGAGCTGTGTTGTTATGGTGATGGTGATGCGGCCTGATTAGCATGTGAAAGCATCAGGCACTCGTCAGCCTTCTGACCCGGGGGGCACCATCATGTAACAACACACACCCTGCTACTAACTGTGACATGCAGGAAATTGTTTATATTGGTTTCCATTGAAAAGGAAGATAGAAAATACAGTATGTTTATCTGTAATCTCATTGGATGTGACTCTGCTAGGTGTCTCCCTTTTCAACTTCTATTCCTCTTTTTTTAATGACCATGAGAATAATTCATAGAGGTTTAAATTAAGGGGTGTGTAGTGTGCGTAGTAGTGCGTTCCTCAGCTTTTCACTGTTAAAATATCGTACAGAGTTTCTAGGAAAACATACCTGAAGTATACATGACTCCTCATGCCTTTTTCATACTGCAGGAGACCTCTTTCACGCGCACACACATACTGAGTAAAAATATAAATGCAACATGCAACAATTTCAACAATTTTAGTTACATTTCATATAAGGAATTCATTCAATTGACATAAATTAATTTGGCCCTAATCTACGGGTTTCACATGACTGGGCAGGGGCGCAGTCACCCAGTGGGGAGCCAGGCCCAGCCAATCAGAACTATTTTTTTCCCACAAAAGGCCTTTGATTACAGACAGAAATACTCCTCAGTTTCATCAGCTGTCCAGGTGGCTGGTCTCAGATGATCCCGCAGGTGAAGAAGCCGGATGTGGAGGTCCTGGGCCAGCGCTGCCAATTGCACACTACTTCAAAACTTGAGACATCTGTGGGATTGTGTTGTGTGACAAAACATCACATTTTAGAGTGACATGTTATTGTCCCCAGCACACGGTGCACCTGTGTAATGATCATGCTGTTTAATCAGCTTCTTGATATGCCACACCTGTCAGGTGGATGGATTTTGTTGGCAAAGGAGAAATGCTCACTAACAGCGATGTAAACAAATTTGTCCACAACATTTTTTGTGTGTATTTCACATTTCTGGTATCTTTTATTTCAGCTCATGAAACATGGGACCAACACTTTACATGTTGTATTTATATTTTTGTTCAGTGTACATGCATTCAATCACTTATTTTTATTTTATTTTTATTTCACCTTTATTTAACCAGGTAGGCCAGTTGAGAACAAGTTCTCATTTACAACTGTGACCTGGCCAAGATAAAGCAAAGCAGTGCGACACAAACAACAACACAGAGTTACACATGGAATAAAGAAGTGTACAGTCAATAACACAATAGAAAAAAATAAAGTCTATATAGAGTGAAAGAAAATGGCGTGAGGAGGTAAGGCAATAAATAGGCCATAGTAACGAAGTAATTACAATTTAGAACATTTACACTAGATGAGCAGATGGTGATGTGCAAGTAGAAATACTAATGCTATTTACAGATGGGTCATGTACAGCTGCAGCAATCGGTTAGCTGCTCAGATAGCTGATGTTTAAAGTTAGAGAGGGAAATATAAGACTCCAGCTTCAGCGATTTTTGCAATTCGTTCCAGTTATTGGCAGCAGAGAACTGGAAGGAAAGGCAGCCAAAAGAGGTGTTGGCTTTGGGGATGACCAGTGAGATATACCTGCTGGAGGACGTGCTACGGGTGGGTGTTGTTATCGTGACCAGTGAGCTGAGATAAGGCGGAGCTTTAACTAGCATAGACGTATAGATGACCTGGAGCCAGTGAGTTTGGTAACGAATATGTAGCGAGGGCCAGCCAGAGCATACAGGTCACAGTGGTGGGTGGTGGAAGGGGCTTTGGTAACAAAATGGATGGCACTGTGATGGACTGCATCCAGTTTGCTGAGTAGAGAATTGAACGCTATTTTGTAAATGACATCGCCTAAGTCGAGGATCGGTAGGATAGACAGTTTTACGAGGGTATGTTTGGCGGTGTGAGTGAAGGAGGCTTTGTTGCGAAATAGGATGCCGATTCTAAATTACATTTTGATTGGAGATGTTTAATATGAGTCTGGATGGAAAGTTTACATTCTAGCCAGACACCTAGGTATTTGTAGTTGTCCACATATTCTAAGTCGGAACCATCCAGAGTAATGATGCTAGTCGGGCGGGCGGGTGCAGGCAGCGAACGGTTAAAAGCATGCATTTGGTTTTACTAGCGTTTAAGAGCAGTTGGAGGCCACGGAAGCTCATTTGGAGGTTAGTTAACACAGTGTCCAAAGAAGGGCCAAATGTATACAGAATGGTGTCATCTGAGTAGAGGTGGATCAGGGAATCACCCGCAGCAAAAGCGACATCGCTGATGTATACAGAGAAAAGAGTCGGCCCGAGAATTGAACCCTGTGGTACCTCCATAGAGACTGCCAGAGGTCCGGACAACAGGCCCTCCGATTTGACACACTGAAATCTGCCTGAGAAGTAGTTGGTGAACCAGGCGAGACAGTCATTAGACAAACCAAGGCTGTTGATTCTGCCGATAAGAATATGGTTATTGACAGAGTCGAAAGCCTTGGCCAGGTCGATGAAGACGGCTGCACAGTACTGTCTTTTATCAATGGCGGTTATGATATCGTTTAGTACCTTGAGCGTGGCTGAGGTGCACCCGTGACCAGCTCGAAAACCGGATTGCACAGCGGAGAAGGTACGGTGGGATTCGAAATGGTCAGTGATCTGTTTATTAACCTGGCTTTCGAAGACTTTAGAAAGGCAGGACATGATGGATATAGGTCTATAACAGTTTGGGTCTAGAATGTCACCCCTTTTGAAGAGAGGTTGAACAGACTGGTAATAGGAGTTGCAACAATGGCGGCGGATAATTTTAGAAAGAGAGGGTCCAGATTGTCTAGCCCAGCTGATTTGTACGGGTCCAGGTTTTGCAGTTCTATCAGAACATCTTCTATCTGGATTTGGGTGAAGGAGAAGCTGGGGAGGCATGGATAAGTAGCTGCGGGGGGTGTGGAGCTGTTGGACGGGGTTGGGGTAGCCAGGAGGAAAGCATGGCCAGCCGTAGAGAAATGCTTATTGAAATTCTCGATTATCGTGGATTTATCGGTGGTGACAGTGTTACTTAGCCTCAGTGCAGTGGGCAGCTGGGAGGAGGTGTTCTTATTCTCCATGGACTTTACAGTGTCCCAAAACATTTTGGAGTTAGAGGTACAGGATGCAAATTTCTGTTTGAAAAAGCTAGCCTTTGCTTTTCTGACTGACTGCGTGCATTGGTTCCTGACTTCCCTGAAAAGTTGCATATCACGTGGACTATCCAATGCTAGTGCAGTCCGCCACAGGATGTTTTTGTGCTGGTCAAGGGCAGTTAGGTCTGGACTGAACCAAGGGCTATATCTGTTCTTAGTTCTACATTTTTTGAACGGGGCATGCTTATTTAAGATGGTGAGGAAATTACTTTCAAAGAACGACCAGGCATCCTCAACTGACGGGATGAGGTCAATATCCTTCCAGGATACCCGGGCCAGGTCGATTAGAAAGGCCTTCTCACTGAAGTGTTTTAGGGAGCGTTTGACAGTGATGAGGGGTGGTCGTTTGTTCGCGGACCCATAGCGGATGCAAGCAATGAGGCAGTGATTGCTGAGATCCTGATTGAAAACAGCAGAGGAGGGCAAGTTGGAGGGCAAGTTGGTCAGGATAATATCTATGAGGGTGCCCATGTATACAGATTTAGGGTTGTCCCTTGATCATTTTTGAGATTAAGGGCATCTAGTTTAGATTGTAGGACTGCCGGTGGTGTTAAGCATATCCCAGTTTAGGTCACCTAACAGAACGAACTCTGAAGATAGATGGGGGGCAATCAATTCACATATGGTGTCCAGGGCACAGCTGGGAGCTGAGGGGGGTAAATAACAGGTGGCAACAATGAGATACTTTTTTCTGGAGAGATTATTTTAATTTTATTAGAAGTTCGAACTGTTTGGGCATAGACCTGGATAGTATGACAAAACTTTGCAGGCTATCTCTGGAGTAGATTCCAACTCCTCTCCCCTTAGCAGTTCTATCATGGCGGAAAATGTTGTAGTTGGGGATGGAAATCTCAGAATTGTTTGTGGCCTTCCTAAACCAGGATTCAGACACGGCAAGGACATCATGGTTGGCAGAGTATGCTAAAGCAGTGAGTAAAACAAACTTAGGGAGGAGGCTTCTGATGTCAACATGCATGAACCCAAAGCTTTTTCGATTACAGAAGTCAACAAATGAGAGTGCCCGGGGACACACAGAGCCTGGGTTAAACTCTACATCACCCGAGGAACAGAGGAGGAGTAGGATGAGGGTACGGCTAAAGGCTATCAAAACTGGTCGTCTAGTGTGTTGGGGACAGAGAATAAAGGAGCATATTTATTGGTGTGGTAGAATAGATTCAAGGCATAATGTACAGACAGGGGTATGGTGGAGTGCGGGTACAGTGGAGGTGAACCCAGGCTCCAAGTGATGGTAAGAGGGTTTGCATCTCTGGACGGGCTAGTTATTTTGGGTGAGGTAACCGCATGTGTGGGAGGTGGGACAAATGAGGTATCTGAGGTATAATGAGTGCAACTAGGGGCTCCGCAGTAAACTAAAACAATGATAACTATCCTAAACAACAGTGTACAAGGCATATTGACCCTGTCACATTGGGTGAGGCGGGTCACAGGAAGGTATATTTCATTTAAAAATGGAAAAGAGATTGAAAATAATTTGAAATATATACAAAAAACACGAAGAATACAAAAAGTAAACGAGAGGACGACAAACCACGTCTGCACTGCTACGCCATCTTGTAATCAAGATGGCATTATATACACATTCAAACAATTACACACACATATACTTTGTACAGTCTAGCTCAACCACCACCACCACCACCAGACCAGACCACACCACACCAGACCACACCACACCAGACCAGACCACACCAGATCCTGACTCTATCACCTGTAGATTATCATTCCGATCTGTTCCCTCCCTGGAGTGGTTGTCACAGCTGGTTTGAGCCACTGCTCCGGTCAGTATCCACTTCTTATATTAAACAAGGTGAGGAAACAGAGAGGAGAGGATCTGAAAATTCCTAGAACAATGTATTGTGCAATATGTCTTGTAGTGCCTACTAGCCACAGTAGACATGTTCATACACACCTCTCCTCCCCCTTCGCACCTCTCCTCCCCCTTCTCACCTCCCCTCCCCTCCCCCTTCCCCTTCTCACCCCTCCTCACCTCTCCTCCCCTATTCTCACCTCTCCTCCCCCTTCTCACCTCACCTCTTCTCCCGCTTCTCACCCCTCCTCTCCTCTCCTCCCCCTTCTCTCCTCTCCTCCCCCTTCTCAGCTCTCCTCCCCCCTCTCACCTCTCCTCCCGCTTCTCACCCCTCCTCCCCTCTCCTCCCCCTTCTCACCTTTCCTCCCCGTTCTCACCTCACCTCTAGCCACACTTCTTTACTTTGGGAACGTTATTTTTCCAAAAATAAAAACAGTGCCCACTAGCTTCAAGAGGTCACCAAATGAAACACACTCAACATGACTGTCCCTTAAGTCTCCACGAACCATTCCCACATTCTCAAAAGTATAAATATTGTTTAATTCTCCCATTTAGGGGATTTAGGTGTTTGGCCAAGTCTTTCTTTGTTCTCTCTAGGCTCTCTACCTCCATACCCATGGCAGTTTCTACCCGGTATTTATGACTTGAGCTACTAAACCTGGTTTAGGAGAGAGAGTGAGAGAGAAGGGGGAGCCATGATCTACACCCAGAAAGAGCCATGTCATGACAGTTTTCCCCTTAATGGTTATGGTTAGAATTGTTGGCGTGTAAGCTGACCCTAGATCTGCACCTACTGTCTGCCCAGAGGGTAGTTGATGAGAGCTGCACATCTTCCTCATTACCTTATGAACTATGTCAGGTGAGTACATAATGTTATCCTGGAGAACCATGTTTAACTACAGAGAACAACTCTGTTACCCCATAGCAACAGTGTCCTCTCCAACACACCTCCTCCCTCTCCGCTTTAACTTCATTTTGGCTCAAACACAGCCACTTTCCTAATCACTATCACACCCCTATTAGAGCCAACATGACCTTTGTGTGTTGGCAGTTTCCTGGGTGACCTTTAAGAGTGAGGCAGGCTGAGAGCAGCTGCGGGTGGACTGGCGTGTATGCAGGGCTAATGTCCGACTCCATTACTGAGCTCAGCCAGAGAGGGGCCATTACAACTCTTAGCCCTCAACTGGAAAATTTGAAAATTAGTCACCTTTACGTTTTTGTGAGTGTAGCTGAGTTTACAAGGACTCATCTGACCATTCTCTTATTCTTCAACTGAATGATCACTCTGTTTCACAAAACATCTATCATTCTCTCTTCTTCCTTCCATCTTTTTCTCTAGTGCCGACGCCACGTTATTTTGTCTCCCTCTGTCTCTTTTCTCTACCACTCCTTCTCTCTCTCTCTCTCCCTCTCTCTTTCTCTCTCTTTCTCTCTCTCTCTCTCTCTCTCTCTACCACTCTCTCTCCCTCTCTCTATTTGTAAAATAAACACAAAGTGTTGCATCAGCTGTGTTTCTATGGTTCTCATCTAGTTTTAACTTTTAATACAACAAATGGTTAGCTGGGGCTTCTTCTCTGTTCTCAGGTGTTTTTATTCTTCTAAGAGTTGCAACAATAAAGGGTTTCTCCGTCTTCCTCTCTCCTCCATCCCTTTCACTATTTTCCTTTCTACGTTACCTCTATTCCCCTCTCCCTATCTCTCTCTTTCTCTCTCTTTCTCTCTCTCTCCCATTCTCTCTCTTTGATATTCTTTAAATGAGAACAGAAAACTCTCTGGGCATGTGATAATTATATCAAAGATAATGCTGTTGTCATGTAAGCTGTGTTAACTCACCATGACCTCATTGTGCTGTGTATTGTTCAAAGACAGCAACTTTTATTTTGTTTATCCCCCTCCTTAAAACGCTACCTATTACATAAACCCCCATCCCAAACCCCAAACTGAGCTTTCCATTCCTGTTTGTGTATGTGTGTGCGTGTCTGCATGCGTGTGTGCCGTTTTATAAATGAGAATTCTTTAAATTCGTTTGTGAAGTAAATAACTTTACCCAGACTCCCTCTGTTCCATAGGAAATCAGATGGTTGACCAATGAGAGTCGACAGCGCCGCACGCACACACACACACATTGTTGTTATTATTATGTAGAGATTGCTGGTACAGATGTTGTTCTGCAGTCACTAAGGTGCTCATGTCCCCATGACTACCGTCTTCTGATTCCAACCATTCATCCTGATTCCAACTATTGGGGTGGCAGGTAGTCTAGTGGTTAGAGCGTTGGGCCAATAACCGAAAGGTTGCTAAGATCAAATCGCCGAGCTGACAATGTAAACATCTGTCGTTCTGCCCCTGAACAAGGCAGTTAACCCACTGTTCCCTGGTAGTCTGTCATTGTAAATAAGAATTTGTTCTTCACTGACTTAAAAAATGGTTAAACTTTTTTTTTTTATCCAGTACACAGCCTTTACATTACATCTCAGCCTGGGACTCAATTTCCCCTCTACCCACCCAGGGAACTCTGTTAGGCAGACTGCTGATCAGGCTATCCTGCCTGTCACACCTCCACAAGCACAGACTTCCCAGTTTATTAGGTACACCACCGCATTCACTAAAATGATTCGATCCTACAATGCATGGCCGTGGGTAGCAGGCAGACAGGCATTGAGGCATTCAGTTACTGTTCGATTGAACGTTAGAATGGGCAAAACTAGTGACCTAAACGACTCAGTACAAGGTGAGCCGGATCCAGTATATCAGACACGGCCGCCCTCCTGGGCTTTTCACACACGACAGTGTCTAGGGTTAACCGAGAATGGTGCAACAAACAAAGATTAGTCATCGGCAGTCCTGTTGGCGAAAACATCTTGTTGATGAGAGATGAGAATGGCAAGAATCGTGCAAGTTAACAGGCGGGTCACAAACAGACAAATAACGGCGCAGTGCAACAGTGGTTTGCAGTAAAACCTAAAAGCTAAAAACAAGAATAAGCGGCTCCAGTGGACACACGATCACCAACACTGGAGTGGAAAAACATTGCCTGGTCCGACGAATACCGGTTATTGTTGTGTTATGCTGATGGCAGGATTTAGCGTAAGCAAAGTGAGTCCATGGACTCACCCTGCCTGGTAGAAGCTGGTGGCGGTGGCGTACCTGTGTGGGGAATGTTTTCCTGGCACACATTTGGTCTCTTGATACAAATTGAGCAACAAACGTTTCTGACACCTTGTAGAATCCATGACCGAAATAATTCAGGCTGTTCTGGGGTCTAAGCACACACACACACACACACACACACACACACACACACACACACACACACACACACACACACACACACACACACACACACACACACACACAGGCAGACAAGAAGACAAACATACACATGCGTAAACACACACACACACCCACACAAACAGACAGTGGTGTAAAATAACTAAGTAAAAACACTTTGAAATACTACTTAAGTCATGTTGGGGGGTATCTGCACTTATCAAGATAATGCGTGGTCATCCCTACTGTCTCTGACCTGGCAGACTCACTAAACACAAATGCTTTGTTTGTAAATTATGTCTGAGTGTTGGAGTGTGCCCCTGGCTATCGGTAAAAAAATATATAGACAAAAAAAATAATATTGTGCCATCTGGTTTGCTTAGTATGAGGAATTAAAAATTATTTATAGCATTTACTTTTACGTTTGATACGTAAATATATTTAAAAGCGGATACTTTTAGACTTTTACTCAGGTAGTATTTTACTGGGTGTCTTTCACTTCTACGATAAAGGTATCTTTACTTTTACTCAAGTATGACAATTGATACTTTTTCACTACTGCACACACACACACACACACACACACACACACACACACACACACACACACACACACACACACACACACACACACACACACACACACACACACACACACACACACACACACACACACACACACACACACACACAAACACAAACGCTCACATGCACAGACACAGACACACATACACACACACAGACAGAGTGGGAGTCATATGAGCATTATGGTTGAGGAGTAATGTTCCCTCTATGCTGTGCTTGTGTTTGGCCGTGCACCTCCACCAGGGCTGCTGCAGGGAAGAAATGCCAGGCAACACAGAGACTCAAGAGATTGAACTTCACTCAGGTCGCCCCATTAGTTTGCACTATATACAGTTGAAGTTGGAAGTTTGCATACACTTAGGTTGGAGTCATTAAAACTTGTTTTTCAACCACACCACAAATTTCTTATTAGTTTTGGCAGGTTGGTTAGGACATCTTCTTTGTGCATGACACAAGTAAGTTGTGTTTACAGACAGATTATTTCACTTATAATTCACTATATCACTATTCCAGTGGGTCAGAAGTTTACATACACTAAGTTGACTGAAAAATTCCAGAAAATGATGTCATGGCTTTAGAAGCTTCTGATAGGCTAATTGACATAATTTGAGTCAATTGGAGGTGTACCTGTGGATGTATTTCATGGCCTACCTTCAAACTCAGTGCCTCTTTGCTTGACATCATGGGAAAATCAAAGGAAATCAGCCAAGACCTCAGAAAAACAATTGTAGACCACCACAAGGCTAGTTCATGCTTGGGAGCAATTTCCAAACACCTGAAGGTACCACAATCATCTGTACAAACAATAGTACGCAAGTATAAACACCATGGGACCACGCAGCCGTCATACCTCTCAGGAAGGAGACGCGTTCTGTCTCCTAGAGATGAACGGACTTTGGTGCGAAAAGTGCAAATCCATCCCAGAACAACAGCAAAAGACATTGTGAAGATGCTGGAGGAAACAGGTACAAAAGTATCTATATCCACAGTAAAACGAGTCCTATATCAATATAACCTGAAAGGAATCTCAGCAAGGAAGAAGCCACTGCTCCAAAACTGCCATAAAAAAGCAGTGTGCGGTTTGCAACTGCACATGGGGACAATGATTGTACTTTTTGGAGAAATGTCCTCTGGTCTGATGAAACAAAAATAGAACTGTTTGGCCATAATGACCATCGTTATGTTTGGAGGAAAAGGGGGAGGCTTGCAAGCAGACAAACACGATCCCAACCATGAAGCACGTGGGTGGCAGCATCATGTTGTGGGGGTTCTTTGCTGCAGGAGGGACTGGTGCACTTCACAAAATAGATGGCATCATGAAGCAGGAAAATTATGTGGAAATGTCCTGTATTTACCAAATCATGAGAGCAAACCACACACAAGTCAGAGTCATAAAGTCCATCTTTAATTATATGAGCTCCATCACAATCCTGTGACTCTCAGATCAATTCAGTGTCTATAAATGAATTCTCTGAGAGTGCTTACACATTGCAACTGAGATCCTTTATAGCAAAGACACACATAGCCAGACAGCATTGGCTATAAATTATCGTTCAGCTTTGTCTCCTAAACTATGTTCTCATCTCGCTCTCAGGACCATAAAACAAAACCTCATCAACAGGCATATATCAAATACACCCCCCCTGGACAAGATCACGGAGACACAGTTACTGGCACACAGACATTGTGGAGCCAAGATATAATTGGTTTAAAAGATATGTTTACATATGAAGACAAGCTTGACCTCTCCCCTCTCTGCGGCCCAAGTAACTGAAACCTGACAGAGAACAGATAACTGCAAATGGCCACCACTATAGTACAACAAGATACATTCTGATGATAAGTAACTCACAAGCATATAATGAAAATAAAACATCTTATCTATGTTACCCAGCTATTCTGATTATTCCCCAACAATATTGAAGCAACATCTCAAAACATCAGTCAGGAAGTTAAAGCTTGGTCGCAAATGGGTCTTCCAAATGGACAATGACCCCAAGCATACTTCCAAAGTTGTGGCAAAATGGCTTAAGGACAACCAAGTCAAGGTATTGGAGTGGCCATCACAAAGCCCTGTCAGGAATTGTGAAAAACTGAGTTTAGATGTACTTGGCTACGGTGTATGTAAACTTCCGACTTCAATGGTCAATGTTTTTTCTGTGATCGAATCAACATTATATCAGCCCATTTTCAAAGATTCAACTCTTACTGAAACGTACTGGTCATCACACACACACATCACACACACACTTTGTCTCTCTCTCTCTCACACTCAGTGTCTGTTTCTCTCTGTCCTTCTCTTTGTCCATTTGAATTATAAATGCTTACATGATATGGATTGGCTGTCCAATCCAGGAAACAGAGACACCAGTGTGATTTTAGAAGTAGAATTTAACCTCTAGCTGTCCTTCAGAATAGTTGGAGTTAGTCAGAAGTCTTTCCTGATAAAAAAAAGCTGTCTGGAATTGATATTTTCTGCTTTAGAACATTGTTGTCTGTGCCCACATGGCTATCCATCAGTATGAAGGCCACACTTCAATGTTTTTAACCACGGCAAATCAATCGAAAGTACCTGGTTTAAAAGGAGGGAAAGATTCCCTGGCTCCATCTCCACCCATGTTGTAGGAGATGGAGCTAGCCTGTCTATCTAGCTACTTGTGTTGATGGAATTCTGTCTATCTAGCTACTTGTGTTGATGGAATTCTGTCTATCTAGCTACTTGCGTTGATGGAATTCTGTCTATCTAGCTACTTGTGTTGATGGAATTCTGTCTATTTCGCTACTTTTGTTGATGGAATTCTGTCTATCTAGCTACTTGTGTTGATGGAATTCTGTCTATCTAGCTACTTGCGTTGATGGAATTCTGTCTATCTAGCTACTTGCGTTGATGGAATTCTGTCTATCTAGCTACTTGTGTTGTACATTTCCTGCAATCAAATGACTGGTGGCCTCATTGATGGCATGTTTTGAATATCATAATTTAGTTATTAATAAACATTGTTGTATTTTTTTATCTGCAGAGAATCTGGTGTTTCTATGTTAAACTGTTTTGTTCTATTTCAGTCTTCTGTGATGTATATTAAGTGTGATATTGGGATGCAATCTCAAAATGTAATACATTTCAACTAATTTCAACATCTCCCTGTCTGAGTCTGTAATATCAACATGTTTCAAGCAGACCACCATAGTCCCTGTGCCCAAGAACACTAAGGTAACCTGCCTAAATGACTACTGACCCACGAAGTGCTTTGAAAGGCTGGCTCACATCAACACCATTATCCCAGAGACCCTAGAACCACTCCAATTTTCATACCTCCCCAACAAATCCACAGATGATTAAATCTCTATTGCACTCCACACTGCCCTTTCCCACCTGGACAAAAGGAACACCTATGTGAGAATGCTATTCATTGACTACAGCTCAGCATTCAACACCATAGTACCCTCAAAGCTCATCACTAAGCTAAGGACCCTGGGACTAAACACCTACCTCTGCAACTGGATCCGGGACTTCCTGATCGGCCGCCCCCAGGTGGTAAGGGTAGGTAACAAGACATCCGCCACGCTGATCGTCAACACGGGGGCCCGTCAGGGGTGCGTGCTCAGTCCCCTCCTGTACTCCGTGTTCACTCATGACTGCATGGTCAGGCACAACTCCAACACCATCATTAAGTTTGCTGATGAGATAACAGTGTTAGGCCTGCTCAACGACAATGACGAGACAGCCTATGGGGAGGAGGTCAGAGACCTGACCGTGTGGTGCAAGGACAACAACCTCTCCCTCAATGTGATCAAGACAAAGAGGATTATTGTGGACTACAGGAAAAGGAGGACAGAGCATGCCCCCATACTCATCGACTGGGTTCACCTGTTGTATTGTGACAAATAAAATATTATTTTGATTTGATTCAATTTTTATATCTGGCATGGTACAGGTGTCTTCTTCTTTTTAAGCCCATAACCATGTGTGTGGGGTGTATACTTTTGTTTCAAAGTAGATTTGTTTAAGACTATCAAGAAACGCTGTTTAACCCTGATTTAGCCCACTGCAGTAAAAGGTTAAAGGGAAATGTCACCTTCAGTTAGATGTGTTTCACACATACAGTAACTGGCCACCTAGAAGGCGTGTCTGGGTTTCGTGAGCCGAACGATACACCCGATAACCTCATCCGGTGTATTGACGGGGTGGACTGAAAGCTCTATGTTATACGGATCGTACGTTTGTGTGTGGGTATACATCGTTGTCCTTGTTCGATAGAGCCATTGGGCATCTTTCAGCGATGTTCCCATCGGCATATTCATTGCTAGATATACAAGGTGACACATTCTTTCCAGCCTCTGAAAGACTACAGCTCAGTGTGGGGCAGTGCTTCCTGCTCTGGCCCCGTCATGCATTGTGCATTCCCTATGAAGGCCGGTGGTACACTAGGAGGACGTTGAAACTTCCTGATTAAAATTAGCTCTTTCTGGCGTGTGTGTGTGTGTGTGTGTGCGTGCGTGCGTGCGTGTGTGTGTGTGTGTGTTTATTTGTGCCCCTGTATGTGTGTTGACCTTGTTGATTATAGTAACGATCTGGCGTGAATATAAACAGGCTGATCTGTTAGTCCATGGAGGGATGAGGTGTAAATTAGTCTGATGCTCATTTTGTTTGGTTGCCGTAGCAGAGGGACTCTGCTTAGGTAGATTATCACTGTTACAGTAATAAATCCATTCCAATCAGATCCTAAAGGAATTAGAACAACACATTTATAGGGATAGTCACTCACTGATGCTAAAGAGTTAGATAGGATATAGCACATTAAATATGTAATTTATGCGATACATTCACTTGTCAACAAGCAGAATCGATGCACTGTTGTTTAGAGAGAGAGAAAGAGAGGAAGGGGGAGATGAGAGAGGAGAGATGGAGAGAGAGAAAGAAAGAGACAGAGACAGAGACAGACAGAGAACCATTCCAGCCTCAATAGGTGTATTAGCACACACTTTGGTAATAGGGTCCCAACAGCGTGGTCAGAGATGGAGGGAGGGTGCAGAGAGGAAGGAGAGATGGAGGTAGAGAGAGAGAGAGCTGATCTCCTGTAGCCTCACCAATTCCATTAGAATTTTTATTGTAGGGGGTTATTTTATGCTTCCCATCAAAGTCAGGTCATTCAAGGTTCTCCTGTCTCTATAGCCTGCCCTTCCCAGCCCGCTAGCTGTCTGAATCGCCGTGTCTCCAGCCTGCCTAGCTACTCACTGGACCCTATGATCACTCGGCCATGCATGCCTCTCCCTAATGTCAATATGCCTTGTCCATTGTTGTTTTGGTTAGTGATTATTGCCTTATTTCACTGTAGAGCTTCTATCCCTGCTCAATATGCCTAATTCTGGGCGTGGTAGAATAGATTCAAGGCATAATGTACAGACAAAGGTATGGTGGGCTTTTGTTCCACCTCCCACACATGCGGTGGGTGACCTCACCTGGGTTAAATTATGTCTCTAGAGACAATACCTCTCTCATCGTCACTCAATGCCTATTACCTCCACTGTATTCACAGCCCACCATACCTTTGTCTGTACATTATGCCTTGAATCTATTCTACCACGCCCAGAATTAGTTGACTTCTGTAACCATAAAAGCCTTGGTTTCATGCATGTTAACATTAGAAGCCTCCTCCCTAAGTTTGTTTTATTCACTGCTTTAGCACACTCTTAGCCGTGTCTGAATCCTGGCTTAGGAAGACCACCAAAACCCCTGAAATGTCCATCCCTAACTATAACATTTTCCAACAAGACAGAACTGCCAAAGGGGGCAGAGTTGCAATCTACTGCAGAGATAGCCTGCAGAGTTCTTTCTTACTATCCAGGTCTGTGCCCAAACAATTTGAGCTTCTACTTTTAAAAATCCACCTTTCCAGAAATAAATATCTCTCTGTTGCCGCTTGATTTAGATCCAATTCTGCCCCCAGCTGTGCCCTGGACACCATATGTGAATTGTTGGCCCCCCATCTATCTTCAGAGCTCCTGCTGTTGACCTAAACTGGGATATGCTTAACACCCCGACATTCCTATAATCTAATCTTGATACCCTCAATCTCACTCAAATTATCAATGAACCTACCAGGTACAACCCCAAATCCATAAACATGGGCACCCTTATAGATATCATCCCAACCAACCTGCCCTCCAAATGCACCTGTGATGTCTTCAACCAGGATCTCAGCGATCACTGCCTCATTGCCTGCGTCCATAATGGGTCTGTGGTCAAACGACCACCCCTCATCACTGTCAAGCGCTCCCTAAAACACTTCAGCGAGCAGGCCTTTCTAATCGACCTGGCCCAGGTATCCTGGAATCCTACAGGATGCCTGGTTATTCTTTAAAAGTGCTTTCCTCACCATCTTAAATAAGCGTGCCCTATTCGAAAATGTTTGAACCAGGAACAGATATAGCCCTTGGTTCACTCCAGACCAGACTGCCCTCGACCAGCACAAAAACATTATGTGGTGTACTGCATTAGCATCGAATAGCCCCCGCAATATGCAACTTTTCAGGGAAGTTAGGAACCAATATACACAGGCAGTTAGTTAAGCAAAGGCTAGCTTTTTCAAACAGAAATTTGCATCATGTAGCACTAATTCCAAAAGATTTTGGGACACTTAAGTCCATGGAGAATAAGAGCACCTCCACCCAGCTGCCCACTGCACTGAGGCTAGGAAACACTGTCACCACTGATAAATCCATGATAATTGAGAATTTCAATAAGCATTTCCACGGCTGGCCATGCTTTCCACCTGGCTACCCCTACCCCAGTCAACAGACCTGCACCCCACACAGCAACTTGCCCAAGCCTCCCCATTCTCCTTCACCCAAATACAGATAGCTGATGTTCTGATAGAGCTGCAAAATCTGGACCCATACAAATCAGCCGGGCTAGACCATCTGGACCCTCTCTTTCTAAAATTATCAGCCGCCATTGTTGCAACCCCTATTACTAGCCTGTTCAACCTCTCTTTCGTATCGTCTGAGTTCCCCAAAGATTGGAAAGCTGCCGCGGTCATCCCCCTCTTCAAAGGGGGAGACACTCTAGACCCAAACTGCTACACACCTATCTTACCCTGCCTTTCTAAGGTCTTCGAAAGCCAAGTTAACAAACAGATCAACGACCATTTCGAATCCCACCGTACCTTCTCCGCTATGCAATCTGGTTTCCGAGCTGGTCATGGGTGCACCTCAGCCACGCTCAAGGTCCTAAACGATATCATAACTTCCATCAATAAGAGACAATACTGTGCAGCTGTATACATCGACCTGGCCAAGGCTTTCAACTCTGTCAATCACCACATTTTTGGGGGAGGGGAATTCTGTTTATTCAGTTTTACACACAAGACAACACAAAACAATATAAATAATATACTCAACTAGAAAAAATACAAATAAGAAAAAATTGCTTTAAAGATACCGTACTTTAGACAAGTTAAAAACACCGGGCAGAATGCTACAAAGGCTACAAAATGATAATAATGATAATACATTTTAATTTTATGTAAGCATGTTTTTTTTTTTAAAACAGGGCAAAACAAGCTCACATTTTAGTCTCTGACCAGCCAAGATTAGCCATCTAGCTAAAAGAGTTGTACAAGAAACAGTGTCCAACTGAATTCTTAACAGGGGGGTACCTATGGGCAGTACTCCAAAAAGGGCTGTAAGGGGAGATGGATCTATAACAGTGTCATAAATATCAGAGAAACATTTAAATATGAATTCCCAGAAACCTGACTGTGTGTGACAGTCCCAAAACATATGATACAGCGTGGCTGGTTCCATTTTACATCGGACACAGGTAGGATCAAAATCTGAGAATATCCTTTCTAGTTTGGCCCCAGACCAGTGGATACGGTGAACCACCTTGAATTGAATGAGGCTGTGTCTAGTGCTAAAAGAGGAAGAATGCACCCTGTGCAGTACATATTCCCAGGTGTCTTCTCCAAGTTCCTCCCCTAAATCCTTTTCCCATCGAGTCTTTAAAGGCACCAAAGAAGAGTTCTGTAAGTCATTAATGATTGCATATACATCTGAAATTGCACCCCTAGGAAGCTTGTTCAGCTCAGAGATGCTTTCTATAGCTGTATTCACAAGCCTATGGGGAAATTCAGGTGTGTTAGCTCTGACAAAGTTCCTAGTCCGGAGATAGCAGAAAAAGTTGGATTGGGGGAAGTTGAACTTTTTCTGTAGCTGAGAAAAAGAGGCAAATGTATCGTCAAAGAATAATTGGGCTAGTGAGGAGAGGCCTAGTGAGTGGCAGATGCCAAAGCCCCATCATTGAAAGATGGAGGAAATAAAATGTTCTGATTGATTGGGACTGATAGAGAAACACCTCAGAGGCTAAAGGCTTAACAGAACTGATTCCACATTTTAAGAGACTGCTTTACAATTGGGTTGACACACACCTTTTGCCTTTGGACACTGGGAGAGACGAGCACAACACAAAGAAAGTGCAGTAGGTTTACACGATTCAGACTCCATCTGGACCCAGAGTGGTCTAGGGCCAGTAGGATCCGTCTGCAGCCAGTACAAAAGGGCTCTAAACTTTTCAGCCCAATAGCATGTCTGAAAATTTGGTAGAGCTAAACCATCCAATGCCTTAGGCTTCTGTAAATGTTTTCTACCAATCCGTGGTACCTTGCCATCCCAAATAAAATACATGAATGTTTGATCCAGTGAATTAAAAAATACATTTTGAAATAAAAATGGGTAAACATTGAAATAAATATTCAAATTTAGGCAACACATTCATTTTAATGACATTAATCCTTCCAATAAATGAAAGAGGTAGCAAATTCCAAAAAGTAAAAGCTTGTTTCAAACTATCTGCTAGAGCAACAATGTTGTCCCGAAACAAATTTGAATATTTCCTTGTCATTTTAACTCCCAAGTAGGTGAATTGATCACGGACAATACTAAACTGAAAACTGGTAAAAGAACACTAGTGACTCCCAAACCCGCATGCAGGAGCATAATCATCGCCTGAAACTAATTAGCATAACTCAACGGACATAAATAACCCTAGAAAATATTCCTATTCATGAAAATCACAAATGAAATATATTGAGACACAGCTTAGCCTTTTGTTAATCACCCTGTCATCTCAGATTTTCAAAATATGCTTTACAGCCAACGCTAGACAAGCATTTGTGTATGTTTATTGATAGCCTAGCATAGCATTATGCCTTGCTAGCAGCAGGCAACCTTGCCATGGAAATCATAAAAGGAATCAAATTAAATTGTTTACCTTTGATGAACTTCGGATTTTTTCACTCACGAGACTCCCAGGTAGATAGCCAAAGTTCATTTTTTCCCAAAATATTATTTTTGTAGGCGAAAGAGCTCCGTTTGTTCTTGACGTTTGGCTGAGAAATCGCCCGGAAATTGCGGTCACCACAACTCCGAAAAATATTCCAAATTAGCTCCATAATATCGACAGAAACATGGCAAACGTTGTTTAGAATCCATCCTCAAGGTCTTTTTCTAATATCTATTCGATAATATATCCATCGGGACAATTCGTTTTTCACTAGGACCGATTGGAGGATTGGCTACCTCTGTATTTTACGCGAGAATCTCTCTCGGAGCCACCATGTGACCACTTACGCAATGTGGCCGCCTACGGCTATTCTTCAACAGAAATGCGTAAAACTACGTCACAATGCTGTAGACACCAAGGGGAATACGTAGAAAGTGTAAGCTCATTGATGGTACATTCACAGCCAAATAGGGAGTCATTGGAATGCAGCGCTTTCAAAACCTGGGGCACTTCTGAATTGGATTTTTCTCAGGCTTTCGCCTGCAACATCAGTTCTGTTATACTCACAGACAATATCTTTACAGTTTTGGAAGCCTTAGAGTGTTTTCTATCGAAGGCTGTCAATTATATGCATATTCTAGCATCTTTTCCTGACAAAATATCACGTTTAAAACGGGAACGTTTTTTTTCCAAAAATGAAAATACTGCCCCTAGCACCAAGAGGTTTTAAAGCAGCCTTATTTACAGGAAAAAAGCTCACTCTTGCCTAGATTCAGCTTGTACCCTGAGATTGATCCAAGCTGTTTAAGAACCGATAAGGCACGTGGCAATGAGGAATCAGGGTTAGAGATAAACAAAAGGAGGTTGTCAGCATATAGTGAGACTTTCTGCTCTAAGCCCGTCCTGATTACACCTTGAATGGCATCATTAGAGCGTAGTGCAATGGCGAGGGGCTCGATTGTCAAAGTAAACAACAAGGGGGTGAGTGAACAACCCTGTCTAGATCTGCGGTGCAAGGGAAAATAGTCAGAGGACAAGTTCTTAGTCCATACCGAAGCAATGGGAGAAAAATAAAGAATCTTTAGGCACGCAATGATTTTGGGGCCAAAGCCAAAACTATAAAGGCCAGCCTGTTAGGTAGTCCCTCTCAACGCGGTCAAAAGCTTTTTCAGCATCAAGTGAGACCACCACCTCCGGGTCCCCCGACGCTGGGGAGTACAGTATATTCATAAGGCATCTAATATTGAAAAACAAGTGCCTATTTCTCACAAAGCCAGTCTGGTCAGAGTGTATTACTTGGTGCAGCGAGCCTTCCATATGGATGGCTAAGAGCTTGGCTAGGATTTAGTAATCACAGTTTAAAAGCGAGATTGGGCGATATGATCCACAAGAAGGGGCAAATCAGACCAGATAACGTCCATAAAATTCAATTGGAAAACCGTCCAGACCCGGTGATTTACAACTTTTTATTGCGGACACTGCTGATGCAATCTCCTCAGGTGTAAATTCTTCTTCTAAACAGTCATGGGAGTCTGAATCAATTAAAGGCATATTCAAACCATTAAAGAATTAATCAATCAGCAAAGGGTCTTGAGGAGATTCAGAGGTGTATAGCGCAGAGTAAAATTGTTTTAATTGATCATTGATCTCTTTATGTATAACTGTGGTGGCACCAGACAAGGTCCATATATGTGGGATTAAACCTGAGGCCTCAGATTTACGGTCCTGATATGCAAGGAGTTTACTGGCCTTGTCGCCTTGTTCATACACTCTGTACCGAGCTCGCAAGAGTAACTGTTCGGCTTGCCTGGTAGAAAGCTCATCAAATTCAGATTGGAGTAGTTGGCGCTCTTTATGTAGATCCGAAGAAGGATCTGTTGCATACTTCTCATCCAATGTGGCTATGGATTCGCTCAGGTCTCGAAGTTGTTTGTTTTGGTTGACTGTATAAGGAATAATTTGGCCACGTAGGTATGCTTTGAGAGACTCCCATATGGTAGAGCAGGACATACCTGGCATTGAATTAATAAGGTGATTTCAGAAGAAATTAAATTGACAAACTCCTTATCTGAGAGTAAAATGGGGTTAAGACTCCATTCATAACACATAGGAGGTCGCTAGGTAAACTATAGTTTAAGCACCAATGGTGAATGGTCAGAAATAACAATACTCTCATAAGTACACCGCCGAAGGCGTAGTCAGAAGTTTAAAAAAATAATAATAAGTGATCAATGCGGGAGTATGTTTTATGAACATGAGAATAAAAGGAATACTGTCTTTCTGTAGGGTGTAGGGAACGCCAGGCCTCGCACTGAAGAAAAGATTGAATAAGTAGGGCACATTTAGATGGACCTGTAGTTCTTTGTGAGGACTTGTCAAGAACTGGGGACATTGTACAGTTGAAATCCCGCCCTAAAATCAACAAATGGGAATCTAAATTGGGTATAGCAGATAAAAAGGAAGAAATTAAACTTGTGACATCCCAATTGGGAGCATAAACACTAGCCAAAACAAGAGAGGTAGAAAACAGTTTACCGGTTACTATGACGTATCGTCCTTTAGGATCAGCAATAACCTCAGAAGCTACAAAGGGAGTAGATTTATTGACCAAAATGGCAGCACCTCATGATTTACTATGAATGTTAGAGTGGAACTCTTGACCAACCCAGTCCCTACGCATCCTAAAATGCTCACCAGTCCTCAAGTAAGTCTCTTGTAGAAAAGCAACATTTGTTTTCAAACCCTTTAAGTGTGTCAGGACCCTCTTACGCTTCACAGGGTTGTTAACCCCCTTGATGTTCCACGAAATGTACTTCGTATTATTATTTCAGCCACCCTGAGCACTCCCGTTATACAACCCTGTCATTAGAGCATAGAGTGGAAAAGCAATGAATACCCAAAAAACCCAAAATAACTTGTTTCAGAGTAATAATGTATGGTGTAAGATACTTGGAAAAAGTACAGAAAAAAAAACTAAAAATACAGAATGACAACATTAGAACTGAACAATTCAACCTCCTTCCTCCCCCCAACCGCCTCCCCCCACCCCAGACAGTACCTCCTCAAACGAGGTACATGCCTAAATAGAACATGTTCTCTTTGCACAGTATGTCTGTGAGAGTGCGGTTTTAAACCAAACCCACAGTCCCGCTCTTTAAAGTCGCGTTTTGTATTTGTGGATCAAGCAGCATAAAGAGAAAAATTAATTAATTAATGAAAGTGAATCCCGTGTGCAACCGAAATGACAAAAGCACCACTTGTAGATGTATACAATTATATTCCCAGTCGTATAATAGGCATTGAGAGAGAAAATTAATTAAATGTATCAAGGCTCTCAACCAAAAACCTAATTTGAAGTAAGCAAATCATAGTAAGATGATCAAAACATAATAATAATTGTCTAGTTTGACGATAAGACCAAAAAACTATGTGTGTGCAACGTTGAAAGTTTGATAAATGACATTCAAAACCTTTAAAATTGAAGTGAAAACCCCCAGAAATGTGTAGCCTTGGAACATTTACTGTTTACTGGGTCGGTACAAACGGATGCAGTAAACAAATAACCAAAACTATTTTGAGTCACTGAAACACTATGTAAACAAACTGAATAGGTGAATGAGACAGCCTGGAAACAAAGGAGGAAAACCTTAATACAATGAAATGAAAATGACTGAATGCTTGTAAGGCAAGCACACTAGATGATCAAAACATTAGATCACATCAAATAAGCCTGAATGGGTTCGCCAACTCCCCAACTATACAAGACTAGCCTGTTATAACTAAACATAATTGTACCACAGGTGGGCTATTTACTTCCTATCCACAGTTCTCAAGCAACAGTTGCTGATCTATGAGCAAGTTTAAGACTTCTTGATGTGACGTTGAATGTGAGCCATAGCCTCATCCGGAGAATCAAATGTATAGTCTTTACCATCATGAGAAAGCCATAAACGGGCTGGGAATCACAGTCCATACTTCACACCTGGATGGTCCCGTAGTAGTCGTTTGGCCCGAAAGCTGCGCGCTGCCTGGAAACAGTGGGGGAGTAGTCCTGGTAGATATAGAATCTCTGTCCTTGAAAGCTCAGAGTGGTATTGCGGTCTGAGAATCTCCATCTTCTCAAGGAAAAAGTGCCCTCAAAGAATGATGTCACGGGGCCTCACCATCCCAAGGCTTTGGGCGCAGCGACCGGTGGGCACGATCAATCAGGGGCTTCTCATCCATGGCAAGAACATCCTTCAGCAGCCCAGAAACAAAATCCGTGGAGCAAGGCATTTCCGCTGACTCTGGGACCGATACTAGTCTCAGGTTATTGCGGCGAGAGAATCCCTCTAAACTCCCACAACTCTCCTGCACCTTTTTCAGATCCGCAGCCAGGCGTTTCACATCAGCCTCCAGGGAGGTAGTTACGTCGGAGACATTGGTAGCAGAGGTCTCCAGTGCTGCAATCGTTGTAGTGTGCAACTTTGTTGCTGTTTTGAGTGATGTGATTGCTGGCATTGTCTCATTCCGCAGGATGGTTAGATCTGCTTTAAAAGTAACAGAAACCTCCTATATTCAGGCCTCAATCAAAGCAACTACCTCCGTTTTCATTTCAACTATCTCAGAGTGTAGTAGTTTGATGGTCTCGAGAATGTTCAAATCAGCGCCGCCAGGCCAAGCCGTACACCCGGGTAAAATGTGAATCCCTGGGCCCTCAGACTCAGGAGAGGGCGGTGACAAGAGTGGGTCTTTGTCACGTCCTGACCTTAGTTCATTTTTTACGTCTCTATTTTGGTTTGGTCCGGGTGTGAGTTGGGGTGGGAATTCTATGTGTTTTTTCTATGTTTTCTATTTCTATGTGTTTGGCCTGGTATGGTTCCCAATCAGAGGCAGCTGTCAATCGTTGTCTCTGATTGAGAACCATACTTAGGTAGCCTTTTCCCACCTGTGCTTTGTGGGTAATTATTTTTCCGTGTGTGCTTGTGTGCACCTCGGTTGCGTCACGTTCTTTGCTGTTTACCTGTTTTTATTGTGGTTATTTCGGTTTCACTCTCATTAAAAGATGTGGAACTACATGCACGCTGCGCCTTGGTTGATTTATGACAGGGGGTTTGAGGAAAGCGAGCGTGACAGTCTTGTAGATCGGGTTGTCTCAAAGTCATGTTTTTGGCCTTATGTTTCGTCGACATGCTGACATTCGAAAGCAAAGTAGTCTTGGTTTTTATGGAAAGGGATCACCAAACTAATATTTGAAAATAAATACGGTTCTGCTGCAAAATTCATATAAACTTTAAGAATATTGCGGGAGCAAACGGAAAACACATCAGTCGCTCATGGCGCCCCTCCAACCACCCCAATCACCACACGTATTCCTCCGTACCTTCTCCACTATGCAATCTGGCGTCCGAGCTGGTCATGGGTGCACCTCAGCAACGCTAAAGGTCCGAAACGATATCATAACCGCCATCGATAAAAGATAGTACTGTGCAGCCGTCTTCATCGACCTGGCCAAGGCTTTCCACTCTGTCAATCACCGTATTCTTATTGGCAGACTCAACAGCCTTGGTTTCTCAAATGACTGCCTCGGCTGGTTCACCAACTACTTAGACAGAGTTCAGTGTGTCAAATTGAGGGCCTGTTGTCCGGACCTCTGGCAGTCTCTATGGGGGTGCCACAGGGTTCAATTCTCGGGCCGACTCTTTTCTCTGTATACATCAATGATGTCGCTCTTGCTGCTGGTGATTCTCTGATCCCCCTCTATGCAGACGACACCATTCTGTATACTTCTGGCCCTTCTTTGGACACTGTGTTAACTAACCTCCAAACGAGCTTCAATGCCATACAACTCTCCTTCCGTGGCCTCCAACTGCTCTTAAATGCAAGTAAAACTAAATACATGCTCTTCAACCGATCGCTGCCCGCACCTGCCCGCCCGTCCAGCATCACTACTCTGGACGGTTCTGACTTAGAATATGTGGACAACTACAAATACCTAGGTGTCTGGTTAGACTGTAAACTCTCCTTCCAGACTCACATTATGCATCTCCAATCCAAAATTAAATTTAGAATTGGCATCCTATTTCACAACAAAGCATTCTTCACTCATGCTGCCAAACATACCCTCGTAAAACTGACTATCCTACCGATCCTCGACTTCGGCGATGTCATTTACAAAATAGCCTCCAAAATAGCCACTCTACTCAGCAAATTGGATGCAGTCTTTCACAGTGCCATCTGTTTTGTCACCAAAGCCCCATATACTACCCAACACCGCGACTTGTATGCTCTCGTTGGCTGGCTCTCCCTTCATATTCGTCACCAAACCCACTGGCTCCAGGTCATCTATAAGTCTTTGCTAGGTAAAGCCCCACCTTATATCAGCTCACTGGTCACCATAGCAATACCCACCCGTAGCACGTGCTCCAGCAGGTATATTTCACTGGTCACCACCAAAGCCAATTCCTACTTTGTCCTACTTTCCTTCCAGTTCTCTGCTGACAATTACTGGAACGAAATGCAAATTCACTGAAGTTGGAGACTCATATCTTCCTCACTAACTTTAAGCACCAGCTGTTAGAGCAGCTCACATATTACTGGACCTGTACATAGCCCATCTGTAAATAGCCCATCCAACTACCTCATCCCCATACTGTTTTTTTTTCCTCCTTTGCACCCAGTATCTCTATTTGCACATTCATCTTCTGCACATCTATCACTCTAGTGTTTAATTGCTAAAGTGTAATTATTTCGCCACTATGGCCTATTTATTGCCTTACCTCCCTCATCTTACCTCATTTGCACACACGGTATATAGACTTTTTCTATTGTGTTATTTACTGTACGTTTGTTTATTCCATGTGTAACTCTGTGTTGTTGTTTGTGTCGCACTGCTTTGCTTTATCTTGGCCAGGTCGCAGTTGTAAATGAGAACTTGTTCTCAAATGGCCTACCTGGTTAAATAAAGGTGAAATAAAAAAATAGGGCCTTTCTAATCTCAATTTAGCGTTATGCACACACATACAATCACACACACACACAAACAATCAAACACACACAATCACAAACACACACACACAATTGCACACACACTGTCATGTTTGATAAATGTTCCTGCAATATAAGACATGAAGAGCAAGGCAACATCACCATCTCAATTGGCTTTAAAATAAGATTAAATAGAAAGAAATCCACATTTCTCTTCTTCTTGTTTCATACTTTGAAACCAGCTTCTCAGAGTAGAACCACATATGCATGCACACACACACACACACACACACACACACACACACACACACACACACACACACACACACACACACACAGCCCTATGTAAATGGCAGCAGTGTGTTTGTTTGCGAGTGTATCTACTTGTCAGTGTAATGAATTAGGATGCTGCCTCCGAGGTAATACCTGTCTCTTTATGGCCTCAATTACATGCACCATAAGACTGAGTCCCTGCTATGATAGAAAGAATAATCAATCACAGTCTCTCATTCCCATACACCATGGACACACGTTTACCAGTCCAGTGTAAACATACAGTAAGTGATTTGGAATGGTCCTTATTCATCATTGCAGATTGTACAGTCGAATAAGTGGTTGGTTGGTGTGTGTGTGTGTGTGTGTGTGTGTGTGTGTGTGTGTGTGTGTGTGTGTGTGTGTGTGTGTGTGTGTGTGTGTGTGTGTGTGTGTGTGCGTGCGTGCGTGCGTGCGTGCGTGCGTGCGGGTATACAACACTGTATCCTTATCTCCCCTATAAAATGAATGAGGAAGAGGACTGTGTATGATTTCAGGTAAACTTTGAGCAGACTGGTTAGCAGCAGCAGCACTCACCACTGCAGTAGACATTCACATAATCATCAACTAGTGTTCCATCAGTGGTAAAATGATCTGGCTGCTCTTATTAAGTATCCTATTATGACAATGAATGTAATTATTCAGCCATTTAGAGGCGTTTATGAACGTATGGTATGTAGGTTGGTAGAGAGAGAGACAGAGACAGAGACAGAGAGAGAGAGAGATGTATGACCAATGTATGACCATATTAGAGACACATATTTCCCTCAGATTACACAAATCCACAAAGAATAAGAAAACAAGTCGGATTTTGATAAACTCCCATATATACTGGGTGAAATACCACAGTGTGTCATCACAGCAGCAAGATTTGTGACCTGTTGCCACAATAAAAGGTCAACCAGTGAAGAACAAACACCATTGTAAATACAACCCATATTTATGCTTATTCATTTTCCCTTTTGTACTTTAACCATTTTGCAGAGGTACCAAAATACTGTTACACAAGGACAGTCACACACATTTTAAATACAGCAATACACAAACAATACAACTAAAAAAATAGTGTGTATTTGTGTGTCCCTCACAGTCCCAAACGTTCCTTGAGATGTTATTTAAAAAAAAAAATTGAGGTAATTTTGTTTGCTTAATGGGAGGGAGTTCCATACAACCATGGCTCTGTATAATCCTGTTCTTTGCCGTTAATTCGCTTTGGACTTGGGGACTGTAAAGAGACCCCTGGTGGCATGTCTTGTGGGGTATGTATGAATGTCTGAAGAGACCCCTGGTGGCATGTCTTGTGGGGTATGTATGAATGTCTGAAGAGACCCCTGGTGGCATGTCTTGTGGGGTATGTATGAATGTCTGAAGAGACCCCTGGTGGCATGTATTGTGGGGTATGTATGAATGTCTGAAGAGACCCCTGGTGGCATGTCTTGTGGGGTATGTATGAATGTCTGAAGAGACCCCTGGTGGCATGTCTTGTGGGGTATGTATGAATGTCTGAAGAGACCCCTGGTGGCATGTATTGTGGGGTATGTATGAATGCATGAAGAGACCCCTGGTGACATGTCTTGTGGGGTATGTATAAATGTCTGAAGAGACCCCTGGTGGCATGTCTTGTGGGGTATGTATGAATGTCTGAGCTGAATGGTATTTGATTATGCAGACAATCTGGAATTTTCATTGCAGTAATACTTCTCATAAAAACTAGAAGAAGACATTAATCTCTTGTCAACCCTCAACCAGGAATACTGGCATGCATGTTGTTGATGTTAGTTCTGTATGCGCAGTTAAGGGGAACGAGTGGTTCTCTGTTTTCAGCCAGCTGCAGCTTTGCTAGGTATTTCTTTGCTGCACTTGACCATATTACCAGACAGTAATCAAGATGGGACAATACCAGAGCCTGAACAACTAGTTGATATTTGTTAGTTGATATATATATATATAGTTTATATTTGTGTCAAGAACTTGACACCCTCAGCACACAGGGGGACATGCACCTGCCAAATTGTTTTTACACCACTGCTACTCGCTGTTTATTATCAATGCATAGTCACTGAATGTACAAATGACCTCGACTAACCTGGACTCGGTACCGGTACCCCCTGTATATAGCCTCATTATTGTTATTTTATTGTTACTTAAAAAATATTTAAAAAAAATAAACTTTAGTTTATTTAGTATATATTTTCTTAACTCTATTTTCTTCAAACTGCATTGTTGGTAATGGCTTGTAAGTAAGCATTTCATGGTAAGGTCTACCTACACCTGTTGTATTGGCGCATGTGCCAAATTACATTTGATTTGATATACAGTATATTCCTCCCTAGACACAACTGCAACAAAACGACCAACAAAAATGGGTCACAATTCTTGCAGCTCTGTCGCACCCTGGGTCTATACATAGTCAATGGTAGGCTTTGAGGGGACTCCTATGGTAAGTACACCTATAGCTCATCTCTTGGCAGTAATAATGTAGACTACTTTAGCACCGACCTCAAACCAGAGTCTCTAAGAGCGTTCACACTCAACCAACTAACACCCCCATCAGATCACAGCAAAATAGCAATCTACTTGAACAGAGCCATACTTAACCATGCAGTATCAAAGCCGAACAAAAAGCATGCTATTAAAGGCTATAGTTGGAAGGTTGCTAATGGTAAAACCTACCAAAAAACAATGGGCCAACAACAAATCCAATCCCTCATAGACAGCATCCCAGACAAAATGTTTCCCTGCAATGTGAAGGTGTAAACTCAAACAGTATATTTGACATATCACCTAACATCAAATTTTAAATAATATAGCAGACAACCTAAAACTAACAATAATGAGAAATGGTTTAATAAAGAATGCAAAAAGCTAAGAAAGAAATTGAAAAACCTATCCAATCAAAAACAGAGGCCCAGAAAACCAGTCTTCATGGTGAATCACTAAAACATTACAGAAATACTCTAATAAAAAATAATGAACGTCACATCAGAAAAAAACTCAATGCAATAGAAAAAGAACCATAGAATCAAAACACTTCTGGGAAAATTAGAACACACTAAACAAACAACACGAAGAGCATCCAAAATGGAGATGTAAGGATATATCACTTCTCCAACATTTTCGGACATAAAACAAAGAACCAAGAGCAAAAACATATACAGGGCATTCTGAAAGTATTCAGAACCCTTTTGTTTTGTTACGTTATAGCCTTGTTCTAAAATGAATTAAATCGTTTTTTTCCCTCGTCAATATTTACACAATGCCCCATAATGACAAAATAAAAAACAAATTATAAAAAAACTGAAATATCACATTTACATGAGTATTGTGAGGAAAAAATTACATACCTCATATGTTTGGTTTTAATAGTAAACTGTTATATATTTAACTAAGAGTAAGACTGGCCTGCTAATGCTGAGTTTTTATGGTGTCCACCCTAGCTTCCTGCATTTAGTCTGGGAATCTGGTTAAGGAAATGGGTTTAGCTAGGGATAGCTTGAGCTGACAATGACTTGATGATAAATTTCTAAAAGTTGGCATTCTATAGACAAGATGTGGTGTGTGTGACCCGAGATAGAGATAGCCTAGAAGAGTTTAGAACAATGTCTCATGGTCTCATCTTCCTGGCATCTGGGAAACTACGCCGGGTTGGAAGTAAAACAACATCCCGTGCAGATAACCAGGAGATGGACCAAGGTGGCTTATGGGAACGGTAGAAATGACTGACTGAGCATTTAGGGCCTATATAAGAACTCTGTTTTTTCATTATCAGTTAAGCTCTCGGCAATACAACCTAGAGTATGCGGTCGACGGTTTCATTATTGCAATAATGAATCGATGTTGAATAAAGGTGATTGTTTGAATAATTGTCCAAGTCTCTCTCAGTACTGAAATTTCCACTACAGTATTCAGACCCTTTACTCAGTACTTTGTTGAAGCAACTTTGGCAGCGATGACAGCCTCGAGTCTTCTTGGGTATGATGCGACAAGCTTGGCACACCTGTATTTGGGGGGGTTCTCCCATTCTTCTCTGCAGATCCTCTCAAGCTCTGTCAGGTTGGAGGGGGAGCGTCGCTGCACAGCTATTTTCAGGTCTATCCAGAGATGTTTGATCGGGTTCAAATCCGGGCTCTGGCTGGGCCACTCAAGGACATTCAAAGACTTCTCCCAAAGCCAATCCTGCAATGTCTTGATTGTGTGCTTAGAGTCGTTGTCCTGTTGGAAGGTGAACCTTCACTCCAATCTGAGGTCCTGAGCGCTCTGGAGCAGGTTTTCATCAAGGATCTCTCTGTACTTTGGTCCATTCATCTTTCAGCGATCGGTTGAAGAGCCTACATTTAATTTTACTAGCATTTAAGAGCAGTTGGAGGCCACAGAAGGAGTGTTGTATGGCGTTCAAGCTCTTTTGGAGGTTTGTTAACACAGTGTCCAAAGAAGGGCCCGATGTATACAGAATGGTGTCACCTGCGTAGAGGTGAATCAGAGAATCACCCGCAGCAAGAGAGAAAGCCTTGGCCAGTCGATGAAGACGGCTGCACAGTACTGTCTTTTATTGATGGCGGTTATGATAGCATTTAGGACCTTGAGCGTGGCTGAGGTGCACCCATGACCAGCTCGGAAACAGGATTGCAAAGAGGAAAAGGTAAGGTGGGATTCCAAATGGTCGTTGATCTGTTTGTTCACTTGGCTTTCGAAGACTTTAGAAAGGCAGGGCAGGATGGATATAGGTCTGTAGCAGTTTGGGTCTAGAGTGTCCCCTTGAAGAGGGGGATGACCGTGACCGCTTTCCAATCTTTAGGAATCTCAGACGTTATGAAAGAGAGGTTGAACAGACTAGTAATAAGGGTTTCAACAATGGCGGTGGATAATTTTAGGAAGAGGGGGTCCAGACTGTCTAGCCCAGCTGATTTGTAGGGATCCAGATGATTTGTAGGGATTTCAGCTCTTTCAGAACATCAGCTGTCTGGATTTGGGTGAAGGAGAAGCGAGGGGGTTTGGGCCTGTTGCTGCGGGGCGTGCAGTGCTGTGGGTCGGGGTTGGGTTAGCCAGGTGGAAAGCATGGCCAGCCGTAGAGAAATGCTTGTTGAAATTCGTGGATTCATCGGTAGTGACAGTGTTTCCTAGTCTCAGTGCAGTGGGCAGCTGGGAGGAGCTGCTCTTATTCTCCATGAACTTGACAGTGTCCCAAAATTTATTGGAATTGGTGCTGCAGGATGCACATTTCTGTTTAAAAAAGCTAGCCTTTGCTTTCCTAACTGACTGTGTATATTGGTTCCTGACTTCCCTGAAAAGTTGCATATCGCTGGGACTATTCAATGCTAGTGCATTACTCCACAGGATGTGTATGTGCTGATCAAGGGCAGTCAAGTCTGGAGTGAACCAAGGGCTATATCTGTTCTTAGTTCTACATTTTTTGAAAGGGGCATGCTTATTTAAGATGGTGAGGAAAGCACTTTTAAAGAATAGCCAGGCATCCTCTACTGACGGGATGATGTCAATATCCTTCCAGGATACCCGGGCCAGGTCGGTTAGAAAGGCCTGCTCACAGATGTGTTTTAGGGAGCGTTTGACAGTGATGAGCGATGGTCATTTGACGGCAGACCCATAACGGACGCAGGCAATGAGGTAGTGATTGCTGAGATCCTGATTGAAAACAGCAGAGGTGTATTTAGAGGGCAAGTTGGTCAGGATGTTATCTTTGAGGGTGCCCATGTTTGCGGATTTGGGGTTGTACCTGGTAGGTTCCTTGATAATTTGTGTGAGATTGAGGGCATCTACCTTAGATTGTAGGACGGCCAGGGTGTTAATTGGAACTACCCATCCCGGATCCAGGAGAATTGTCAGCAACTACACTAATTAGCATAGCGCAATGGTCAAATAATCTTACTAGAAAATATTCATATTCATGAAATCACAAGTGAAATATAGCGAAACACAGCTTAGCCTTTTGTTAATCACCCTGTCGTCTCAGATTTTGAAATTATGCTTTACAGCGATAGCAAGACAAGCGTTTGTGTAAGTTTATCTATAGCCTAGCATAGCATTATGTCCAGCTAGCAGCAGGAAGCTTGGTCACGAAAATCAGAAAAGCAATCAAATTAACCGTTTACCTTTGATGATCTTCGGATGTTTTCACTGATGAGACTCCCAGTTAGACAGCAAATGTTCCTTTTGTTCCATAAAGATTATTTTATATCCAAATACCTCCGTTAGTTTGATGCGTTATGCCTAGGAATCCACCGGAAATAGCGGTCACGACAACGGCGAAAAAAATTCTAAATTATATCCAGAATATCGACAGAAACATGGCAAACGTTTTTTATAATCAATCCTCAAGGTGTTTTTCAAATATCTATTCGATAATATATCAACCGGGACAGTTGGCTTTTCAGTAGGACCTGGAGAAAAAATGGCTACCTCCCTCTTTTACGCAAGAATCACTCTGAGAGCCATCAGCTGGCCACTTACGCAATGTGTTCGTTTACGCTCATTCTTCAACATAAAGGCGTGAAACTACGTCTAAAGGCTGTAGACACCTTAGGGAAGACGTAGAAAAAGGAATCTGGTTGATATCCCTTTCAATGGGCAATAGGGATGCATAGAAAGACAGGGGTTTCAAAATAAGGGTCACTTCCTGATTGGATTTTTCTCAGGATTTCTCCTGCAATATCAGTTCTGTTATACTCACAGACAATATTTGTACAGTTTTGAAAACTTTAGAGTGTTTTCTATCCTAGGCTGTCAATTATATGTATATTCCAGCATCTGGTCCTGAGAAATAGGCAGTTTACTTTGGGAACGTTATTTTTCCAAAAATAAAAATAGTGCCCCCTAGCTTCAAGAGGTTTTAAGCATATCCCAATTTAGGTTACCTAGCAGTACGAACTCTGACGATAGATGGGGGCAATCAATTCACATATTGTGTCCAGGGCACAGCTGGGAGCTGATGGGGGTCTATAACAAGCGGCAACATTGAGGGACTTATTTATGGAGAGATGGATCTTTAAAAGTAGAAGCTCTGTTTGGAACTGTTTGGGCATAGACCTGGAATGTATGACAGAACTCTACAGGCTGTCTCTGCAGTAGATTGCAATACCGCCCCCTTTAGCAGTTCTATTTGGATGGAAAATGTTGTAATTGGGGATGGAAATTTCAGAATTTTTGGTGGCCTTCCTAAGCCAGGATTCAGACACAGCTAGGACATCAGGGTTGGCGGAGTGTGCTAAAGCAGTGAATAAAACAAACTTAGGGAGGAGGCTTCTGATGTTAACATGCAAGAACCCAAGGCTTTTACGGATGCAGAAGTAAACAAATGAGAGCACCTGGGGGCTACAGGGCCTGGGTTAACCTCTACATCACCAAAGGAACAGAGGAGGAGTAGGATGAGGGTACGGCTAAAGGCTATATGAACTGGTCATCTGGTGCATGGGGAACAGACAATAAAAGGAGCCGATTTCTGGGCGTGGTAGGATAGTTTTAGGGCATAGTGTACAGACAAGGGTATGGTAGGGTGCGAGTACAGTGGAGGTTAACCTAAGTATTGAGTGACGATGGGAGAGGTTGCATCTCTGGAGACACCAGTTAAGCTAGGTGCGGTCTCCGCGTGTGTGGGGGGGTGGGACAAGGGGGCTATCTGAGGCATGTTGAGCGGGACTAGGGTCTCTGCAGTAAAATAAAACAATGAGAGCTGCCCTAAACAACAGTATACAAGGCATATTGACATTAGAGAGAGGCATAAAGCAATCACAGGTGTTGATTGGGAGAGCTAAAACAGCTAAGACAACAACAGGTAAATGGCGATGAATGGACAGAGAGGGTCAATTAGCTACAAACAGGGCCTGACTTCGATGCTGGGGCCGACAGATACACAAAATGAAGTACCGTGTTAATGAACAGTCCAGCAGGCATCAGCTGTGTAGCTGAGTGATCATAGGGTCCAATGAGCAGCAATAGATGAAACAGGGAGCCGTTCGGTAGTCGATTGTTACGCTAGGCAGGCGGGAGACACGGAGTTCAGGAAGCTAGCGGGCCGGGGATAACAGATGGATCTTCACCAACATCCACAACGCAGAGGCCGGTTGAGAGCACATTGGCCAATCGTGATGGATCGGCGGGGCTCCGGTCGACAAAGGGTCCAGGCCAATTGGAAAGAGAGGTTGTAATTGGTGTACTTCATTTGCTAGCCAGGAGATGGGCCTAGCTCGAGGCTAACTGGTGCGTGCTTCTGGACAATAGCCACTCAGTAGCAGCTAGCTAGCTGCGATGATCCGGTGTAATCGTCCAGAGCTTGTGGCAGGAATCCGGTGATGTAGTGGGAAAAAAAGCAGTCCGATATGCTCAGGGCTGATATCGAGCTGTGCAGACTGACAGGCTATCCGGGCTATCCGGGCTAAAGCGGCTGGTGTCTGAGCTAATGATAAAGAACGCTAGAAGTGGCTAACAGTGACTAAATAGCTAGTAGCTAATTAGCTGGCCCCTGATGGAGGTTCCAGTTATAAGGTTATAAGATCCGTACCACATTGGGTGAGGCGGGTTGCCTCAAGGAATATTTAATTCGAAAATGGAAAATAAGAGATTGAAATATAATGAAAACTATACAAAAAAATGAATATTTACGCGGGACAAAAAAAAACTTGTCTTACTGCTACGCCATCTTGGATTGATCTCATAGTTGGGTAGCTAGCAAGCAAGGGATAAGAACATTGCCAGCCAGTATGACAAAAGAACATTTAGAATGAACGACTGGGTCACGTCCCTGGTAACCAAAATGATAGAACGAACGACCAGCCGGCTTGGGTAGCAAACTTAGATTTGTGTCGGGATGATATCTTGCGGAAGAATTTAATATTATAAATTAATTAATCAAAATAACATTTTTTATGAAAATATGTAAATCATTTTTTAAAATCTAAATGCCTTGATGACAGGTAACCTGTTGAATAAAAGTGATAATGCCCTCGAAGCTGGTGTTTGGAGGATATATTGGCATGGTTTGCCGGCCCACAACTTCATCTCGGGCCTAACACCCGTGGCAATATATCCTTCAAACACCGGTTTCGAGGGCATTATCACTTAAATGTATTGTATCATGTATTTTATTTGGTATTGTATTATGCAGAGTTATGTATACTATGTAAACTCAATATCCCAATTAGGATCTGGCTAAAAATACTCCAATCGTTAATACAATCCATTGCTCTCTATGGTTGTGAGGTCTGTTGTCCACTCACCAACCAGAATTCACAAGATGGGACAAACACCCAATTGTTAATCTGTATGCAGAATTCTGCAAAAATATCCCTCATGTACAACGCAAAACACCAAACGATGCATGCAGAGTAGAATTAGTTCTATACCCGCTAATTATCAAAATCCAGAAACAATGCCCACACCTACCACCGCAAAGCCCTCACCTACAGAGAGATTAATGTAGAGAAGAGTCCCATCAGCCAGCTGGTTCTGGGTTCTGTTCACAAACCAAACAGACTCCACAGAGCCCCAGGACAGCAACACAATTAGACACAACTAAATTATTAGAAAACAAAAACATAACTATTTGACAAACTGGGAAGAATCAACCAAATAATGGAGCAAATTGGAATGCTATCTGTCCCTAAACAGAGAGAACACCATAGCAGAATACCTGACCACTGTGACAGACGCAAAATTATTATTATTATTGATTTCTTTTTAGAAAATTAAGAAAATACTTGACTACAGTACCAGTCAAAAGTTTGGATAACCTTCTCATTCAAGGGTTTTTCTTTATTTGTACTATTTTCTACATTGTAGAATAAAAAACTATGAAATAACACATATGGAATCATGTAGTAACCAAAAAAGTGTTAAGCAAATAAAAATATATTTTATAATTGAGATTCTTTAAAGTAGCCACCCTTTGCCTTGATGACAGCTTTGCACACTCTTGGCATTCTCTCAACCAACTTCATAGGGTAGTCACTGGAATGCATTTCAGTTAACAGATGTGCCTTAGTTCATTTGTGGAATTTCTTTCCTTCTTAATTAATGAGTTTGAGCCAGTCAGTTGTATTTTGACACGGTAGAGGTGGCATACAGAAGATAGCCCTATTTGGTTAAAGGACCATATTCATATTATGGCAAGAACAGCTCAAATAAGCATTACTTTAAGACATGAAGGTCAGTCAATTCGGCGAATTTCAGTCGCAAAACCATCAAGTGCTGTGATGAAAAGCATTCCAGGTGAAGCTAGTTGAGAGAATACCATGAGTGTGCAAAGCTGTCATCAAGGCAAAGGGTGGCTACTTTGAAGAATCTCAGATATAAAATATATTTAGATTTGTTTGACACTTTTTTGGTTACTACATGGTTCCATGTACAGTATGTTATTTCATATTTTTGATTATTCTACAATGTAGAAAATAGTAAAAATTAATTTAAACCCTTGAATGAGTAGGTGTGTCCAAACTTTTGACTGGTACTGTGTGTTTGTGGTGTGATTTTCATATCAGCCCTTTTGGGCTTCCAACCTCACCTGCACACCATTTTTACCAGTTTTTTTAATCTGTACTGTCTTGTCATTCACTGATTTTCTTTAGTACGAAAAAAATAAAACCTCAAACCTCCAACCATTCAGCCAGAAGTGCATTAGTGAGGTCGGGCACTGATGTTGGCCGATTAGGCCAGGCTCACAGTTCCAATTCACCCCAAATGTGTTCAATGGGGTTGAGGTCAAAGCTCTGTGCAGGCCAGTCAAGTTCTTCCACACCGATCTAAAAAAGAAAAACATTGTATGGACCTCACTTTGTGCACTGGGGCATTGTCATGCTGAAACAGGAAAGGACATTCCCCAAACTGTTGCCACGTTGGAAGCACAGAATTGTCTAGAATGTCATTGTATGCTGTAGCATAGTTCACTGGAACTAAGGGGCATAGCCCACATCATATAAAAGAGCTCCAGAACCTTATTCCTCCTCCACCAAACTTTACAGTTGGCACTATGCCTTGGGACAGGTAGCGTTGTCCTGGCATCCGCCAAACCCAGATTCGTCCGTTGGACTCTCAGACGATGAAGCGTGATTCATCACTCCAGAGAACACGTTTCTACTGCTCCAGAGTCCAATGGCGGCAAGCTTTACACCACTCCAGCCGATGCTTGGTAATTGTGCATGGTTATCTTGTGTGGCTGCTCAGCCATGAAAACCCATTTCATGAAGTTCCAGACGAACAGTTATTGTGCTGACTTTGCTTCAGGAGGCAGTTAGGAACCTGGTAGTGAGTGTTGCAACTGAAGAATTTTAGGCGCTACGCGCTTCAGCCCTCAGCTGTCCCGTTCTGTGAGCTTGTGTGGCCTACCACTTCCCTTCTGAGCCATTGTTGCTGCTACACGTTTCCACTTCACAATAACAGTACTTACAGTTGACTGGGACAGCTTTAGCAGGGCTGAAATTTGACGAACTGACTTGTTGGAAAGGTGGCATCCTATGATGGTGGCACGTTGAAAGACACTGAGCTCTTCAGAAAGGACATTCTACTGCCAATGTTTCTCTATGGAGATTACATGGCTGTGTGCTCAATTTTATACAACTGTCAGCACCGGATGTGGCTGAAATAGCCAAATCCACTCATTTGAACATACTTTTGTATATATAGTGTATGTTTGAATTGAATTGAATTCAATTGAGAGACCGAGAGAGAGAAAGAAACAGAGAGAGAGGGAAAGAGGGAGGGAGGATGAGAAGGAGAGAGAGAGGGAGGAGGAGATGGAGAGAGGTTTAGAAAAAGAGAAATTTATGACCATATTAGAGAACCATATTTCCCTCAGATTACACAGACCCACAAAGAAGTAAAAAACATCCAATTTCCCATATCTACTGGGTGAAATTCCACAGTGTGCATCACAGCAGCAAGATTTTTGACCTGTTGCCACAAGAAAAGGGCAACCCGTGAAGAACAAACATCATTGTAAATACAACCCATATTTATGTTGATTTATTTTCCCTTTTGTACTTTAACTATTTGCACATTGTTACAACACTGTATATAGACATAATATGACATTTGAAATGTCTCTATTCCTTTTATTTTCTTAAAACGTTTGTATATTATCTATTTTACGTGCTTTGGCAATGTAAACTTATGTTTCCCATGCCAATGAAGCCCTTTGAATTTAATTGAATTGAGAGAGAGAAAGTGAGAGAGAGAGAGCTAGAGAGCTAGAGAGAGAGAGAGAGAGGGGAAGAGAGGGAGAGAAAGCGAGATAGAGAGGGAGAGAAAGTGAGTGAGAGAGAGAGAGAGGGAGAGAAAGTGAGCGAGAGAGAGAGGAAGAGAGGGAGAGAAAGTGAGAGAGAGAGAGAGGAAGAGAGGGAGAGAAAGTGAGATAGAGGGAGAGAGAGAGCGAGAGAGAGAGAGAGAGAGAAACACGAATAATTATCTATCCAAAATGGAGATGTATGGGTAAACCACTTCTCCAATCTTTTTGGCTCTATAACAAAGACTAAAGAGCAAAAACATATACATGATCAAATACAAATCTTAGAATCAACTATTAAAGACTACCAGAACCCACTGAATTCTCCAATTACAGGACAAAATAAAAACGCTCCAACCCAAAAAGGCCTGTGGTGTTGATGGTATCCTTAATGAAACGATCAAATATACAGACAACAAATTCCAATTGGCTATACTAAAACTCTTTAACATCAATCCTTAGCTCTGGCATCTTCCCCAATATTTGGAACCAAGGACTGATCACCCCAATCCACAAAAGTGAAGACAAATTTGACCCCAATAACTACCGTGGAATATGCGTCAACAGTAACCTTGGGAAAATCCTCTGCATTATCATTAACAGCAGACTCGTACATTTCCTCAATGAAAACAATGTACTGAGCAAATGTCAAATTGGCTTTTTACCAAATTACCGTACAACAGACCATGTATTCACCCTGCACACCCTAATTGACAACCAAACAAACCAAAACAAAGGCAAAGTCTTCTCATGCTTTGTTGATTTAAAAAAAGCCTTCGACTCAATTTGGCATGAGGGTCTGCTATACAAATTGATGGAAAGTCGTGTTGGGGGTAAAACATACGACATTATAAAATCCATGTACACAAACAACAAGTGTGCGGTTAAAATTGGCAAAAAAAACACAAATTTCTTCACACAGGGTCGTGGGGTGAGACAGGGATGCAACTTAAGCCCCACCCTCTTCAACATATATATCAACGAATTGGCGCGGGCACTAGAAAAGTCTGCAGCACCCGGCCTCACCCTACTAGAATCCGAAGTCAAATGTCTACTGTTTGCTGATGATCTGGTGCTTCTGTCACCAACCAAGGAGGGCTTACAGCAGCACCTAGATCTTCTGCACAGATTATGTCAGACCTGGGCCCTGACAGTGAATCTCAGTAAGACCAAAATAATGGTGTTCCAAAAAAGGTCCAGTCGCCAGGACCACAAATACAATCTAGACACTGTTGCCCTAGAGCACACAAAAAACTATACATACCATGGCCTAAACATCAGCGCCACAGGTAACTTCCACAAAGCTTTGAACGATCTGAGAGACAAGGCAAGAAGGGCATTCTATGCCATCAAAAGGAACATAAATTTCAACATACCAATTAGGATCTGGCTAAAAATACTTGAATCAGTCATAGAGCCCATTGCCCTTTACGGTTGTGAGGTCTGGGGTCCGCTCACCAACCAAGACTTCACAAAATGGGACAAACACCAAATTGAGACTCTGCATACAGAATTCTGCAAAAATATCCCCCGTGTACAACGTAGAACACCAAATAATGCATGCAGAGCAGAATTAGGCCGATACCCACTAATTATCAAAATCCAGAAACGAGCTGTTAAATTCTACAACCACCTAAAAGGAAGTGATTCCCAAACCTTCCATAACAAAGCCATCACCTACAGAGAGATGAACCTGGAGAAGAGTCCCCTAAGCAAGCTGGTCCTGGGGCTCTGTTCACAAACACAAACACACCCCACAGAGCCCCAGGACAGCAGCACAATTAGACCCAACCAAATCATGAGAAAACAAAAAGATAATTACTTGACACATTGGAAAGAATTAACAAAAAAACAAAGCAAACTAGAATGCTATTTGGCCCTAAACAGAGAGTACACAGTGGCAGAATACCTGTCCACTGTGACTGACCCAAACTTAAGGAAAGCTTTGACTATGTACAGACTTAGTGAGCATAGCCTTGCTATTGAGAAAGGCTGCCGTAGACAGACCTGGCTCTCAAGAGAAGACAGGCTATGTGCACACTGCCCACAAAATGAGGTGGAAACTGAGCTGCACTTCCTAACCTCCTGTCCAACGTATGACCATATTAGAGATACATATTTCCCTCAGATTACACAGATCCACAAAGAATTCGAAAACAAATCCAATTTTGATAAACTCCCATATCTACTGGGTGAAATTCCACAGTGTGCCATCACAGCAGCAAGATTTGTGACCTGTTGCCACAAGAAAAGGGCAACCAGTGAAGAACAAACACCATTGTAAATACAACCCATATTTATGCTTATTTATTTTCCCTTGTGTTCTTTAACCATTTGTACATTGTTACAACACAATATATATATATATATATATATATATATATATATATATATATATATATATATATATATATATATATATATATGTATAATATGACATTTGTAATGTCTTTATTGTTTTGAAACTTCTGTATGTGTAATGTTTACTGTTCATTTGTATTGTTTATTTCACTTTTGTATATTATCTACCTCTCTTGCTTTGGCAATGTTACGTGTTTCCCATGCCAATAAAGCCCATTGAATTTAATTGAATTGAATTGAGAGGGGAAGAGAGGGAGAAAAAGTGAGAAAGAGAGAGAGAGAGAGAGAGAGAGGAAGAGAGGGAGAGAAAGCGAGATAGAGTAAGAGAGAGAGAAGGGGAGAGATAGAGGGAGAACTTTCAGACAGGATGGCTGTGGTGTTGGAGAGTTGGCGTGTTTACTGATGATTGGAGGTTGTCTGTCTCTCCCACACACAGGTATGCACACACACACAGAGACACACACACACACACACACACACAGACAGAGACACACACAGAGACAGACACACACACACACACACACACACACACACACACACACACACACACACACACACACACAGACAGACAGACACATACTGTGCATCAGAGAAGTCTCCATTCTCCAGAGATAATTAAAAAGACATGTTCTTTGTGCTCAGAGGCATGCTGGAAAAGGCAAAGTTGACTTTTGGGTGACCATGGCAACATGCTCCACCACTGTTTGTTCTTTTAATGTAATGATCCTAAGAAATAAGGACCGGATATGTGAAAATATGATATGATGTGTCTGTCTAGTATTCTTTTGAATGACCCAAGCCCATGGTTTAGGCCAGGGATGGGAAGCTGGCAGCCCGCGTTGCGTGCCTTCCTCCTTTTGTTGGCCCGCGGATCAAAATATGGAACTCAGTTGGGGTCTCAACTAACTGTTGAGAGTTACAATAGTAGAATACACAATATGCAATTTTGAAATGTGGTTGTGCATCAGCAGTTTTTCTGTTATGTCAGTCACTGACAGTCACTCAATTATCTCATGTCAGCTCAAATGTTTTTAGATTGGTAAATTATTCTAGCAGCTGGGGCTTGCCATTGATTTTGTCAGTCACTCTCACTCAGACATCATATTAAAAACTGCAAACATTTGTCTCCACCCTATGGCAAAATGTGTAGAATTGCAGGATATTAGCTGTAAAACTGCACATGTTTCTCTCAACCCCATGGCAAATTGAATAGAATTGCATGAAATGACTTATAAAATTGCCAAATCTTCTCTCTTCTCCATGGCAAAATGTATAGAATTGCAACAAACTTGCTTTCAAAAGTTGCCCATCCCTGGTTTAGATAGAGCTGTGTGTACAGTGTAGCGCTGTATAGGAGAGGGCAAGTGGCCTGACCAGGAAACAATAAAGGTCATAGTTATAACTCTGGCATGGAGTTTTCCTGTTCAGGTCACACGGCCAGTGGAGTTGTCTGGCTCTACCTACAGATTATGAGTCTGTATTGAGACATTGGGTGTAGTGCAGCGTGTTGTATCACTATATCAGTCTGTTGTCCATGAAAGAAACTGTGTTCCCTAAAGCCCACGGATGAATGGATGTGTTTTCTTTGTTTTGGGTAATCAATCAATCACATGTGCTGAGAATGTGTTTATAATAATCGGAGTGGCTTAGTGTGTGCTGAGAATGTGTTTATAATAATCGGAGTGGCTTAGTGTGTGCTGAGTATGTGTTTATAATAATCGGAGTGGCTTAGTGTGTGCTGAGTATGTGTTTATTGTAACGCTCAATGAGTGAATAGGTGTGGAGTCAGGCGCAGAGAGCAAAGGATGCGGGAAAAAACACCCTTTAATGTCCAAAATAATCACAGGAACAAAATAGTTATACCCAACACAGGTGTAACTATAAAACAAAATAGTCCCCTATTGTGAAAAACTAGGACAGCGAGAAAACCCAACAAAACACTAACACCTCTCACAAATACAGAAGAACAAGCCCGCACAAACAGAAGCGGGCTAAACAAACTTAAATAACCCCACCCTAACAACCAAACAATGAACAGGTGAAACCAATTAGACAAAACCAAACGAACACAGAACAAAGGATCGGTGGCAGCTAGTAGACCGGCGAGCGCCACCCGAACAAGAAGGGGAGCCACCTTCGGTAATATTCGTGACATTTATAATAATCGGAGTGGCTTAGTGTGTGCTGAGTATGTGTTTATAATAATCGGAGTGGCTTAGTGTGTGCTGAGTATGTATTAGGCGTAGCACAAAGCAGGTATATGTCCCATTCTCTCTCTCTCACACACACACACACACACACACACACACACACACACACACACACACACACACACACACACCTCCCCTACCCCCCACCTCCACACACACTCTCTCACAAAGGAAACCATTGAAGTAACGTCTTGTTTTCCCTCATGACTTCTCTCATTGGCCCGAGAACCCTACTATGGTGTAGCTCTGCTGAGATCCCACAGGTATTTTTCCAGGATTACATTTTCCTGGCGCATCCTGGCGCAAATGATCCGGGGAAGTCAGGCTGAGTTACTGGGTAAACAAAGCAGATTCCCTTCCAGCCTGCTCTATGCAGCCACAGCCATTTGTCAGACCATATTCAGATTTCTCAACACCAGGAACCCCTGTGACCACAGCTTAATCTGCGCTCAGTGACTCTCACTACTAACTAACCTTCTGAGTCGTTCCATATGAACAACAAAATACATTCTGTTTCTCAACAGATGGTGGGCACAACACAAACACCTCAGATTATGTTAAATAGGGTCTAAAATACATCGTGAAAATTAGAAAAATCTGACTATGGTAAAAATAATTACATAAAATCAAACACAACAGTTTTTCTTTTCCAGTGATGAAGACATGAATGTCTCATGGTAAGCAAAATGAGTCAACTTTGAGCACCTTTATCTCCTGAATGTTTTGGCATTCAGGTCCAAAAAGCCCCTTTCTGACTGCTTCTACCACGGGCAAACATGTATGGAAGGTTTTGTTCAAATCAGAAGGAGTGCCGTCAGAAATCCTATGGAAAGACCCCTCTGCAATGCTAGTGAATGTGTTAAAGAGGGAGGGAAGGGAGAGTGGGGAAATTAATATGAAAAAGACAGAGAGGATGATAAATGTCAATTGAAATGAGAGAGTGGATAGTTGAAGAGAAAACAGGACTGAGGTTAAGAGGGAGAGAGAGCAATAAGTCATGTAGCCAATGTCTCTGCCTAAGCCTTTATTGAAGTGGAGACAGTGGTTTGGAGATTTGAGGTTCTGGCTCTAAAGCTGTGGGGGCCAGAGGGAGAGCAAGGGGCAGGGACGGAGATTAGAGATAGGGCAAGTGTTCCAAGAGTTCTCTTTCGGTGTGTATCATGACACTAGGTGAGACCCAAATACAGACACAAGAGGCAGATGTTTGGAGTTTAAAACCTCTTTGGGCTAGGGGACACTATTTTCATGTCCGGATGAAAAGCGTGCCCAAAGTAAACTGCCTGTTACTCAGGCCCAGAAGCTAGGATATGCATATAATTGGTAACTTCTTGTTAATCCAGCCACTGTGTCAGATTTCAAAAAGGCTTTACGGCGAAAGCAAACCATGCGATTATCTGAGGACAGCGCTCCGCATACAAAGACATGAAATTCATATTTCAACCAGGCAGGTGCGCCGCAAAAGTCAGAAATAGCGATATAATTAAGGCCTTATCTTTGAAGATCTTCTTCTGTAGGCACTCCAAAATGTCCCAGAAACATCGCAAATGGTCCTTTTTTCGATAATGTCCTTCTTTATGTCCCAAAAATGTCAATTTATTTGGCGCTTTTGATTCAGAAATACACCGGTTTCAACTCGCCCGACAAGCCTACAAAGTATCTAATAAGTTACCTGTAAACTTGGTCCAAACATTTCAAGCAACGTTCCTAATCCAACCTCAGGTACCCTAAAACGTAAATAATCGATCAAATTTAAGACAGAATAAACTGTTTCTAATACCGGATAAAAACAACGTGAGCCGCGCTCCAGTTCACGCGCACCTGGTTCCCGAAGACATGTGCACCATAGGCTGGGCCGTCTCCTTAGCAGAAGGTAGTTTGGGGAGAGGGATGAAATGGGCGGCCTTGGAGAACCGGTCGACTACCGTCAGAATGACAGTGTTGCCATCAGACGGAGTGAGCCCAATGACAAAGTCCAGAGATATGAGACCAGGGACGATGAGGAACTGGTAGTGGCTGCAGGAGGTCAGAAGGTGCTTGCCGTGGAGTCTTGTTTTGAGCACACACACAGTGCATGCAGTGACGAAGGCAGAAACGTCAGGGACCATTGTGGGCCACCAGAAACATTGTGGAAGGAAGGCTAGTGTACGACGGGACCCTGGATGACAGGTCAGCCTGAGGAATGAGCCCATTCCAGGACCCTGGACCAGACTGGATTAGGGACAAACAGCCGGTTAGCCGGGCCCCCTTCAGGTCCAAGCTGGGAGCGTTGCGCGGCCCAGGTTCTCAAAACCCCAATCTACATTGGCAGCAAGGCATGAGGTAGGGAGAATGGTTTCAGAGGTCAAGGGTGTGGCAGAGGAACTGTATAGGCGGGAGAGGGTGTCAGGCTTCATATTCTTTGACTCTGCAGTGCGAAAGTCCACTGCGTAGTCTGCCACACTACGGGAGTTTTGACGTAAGTCAAGCAATTTGCTGGCCGCCTTTCTCCCAGATACCGGAGACTCAAAAAAACTTCTCTCACCTCTGACAAGAATTCCTCCAAATGACCGCAAATGGCAGACTGTTGTTCCCAAACTGCCAGAGCCCAGGAGAGTGCCCTTCCCGACATTAGAGTAATTATATACGCTATCTTTGATCGGTCTGAAGAAAACGAAGATGGCTGTAGCTCAAAAATAAGCGAGCACTGAGAAATAAAACCCCAGCCGGCACCAGGATTCCCCGAATATTGCTCTGGGGGAGGTAAGCGGGGTTCACGCGGAGTCGGGAAAGGTTCTACAAACTCACCACAGATTGGGAAAAAAAATACTGAGGTCAGTGCAGGTGCATCAAAGCTGGGACCGAGACACTGAAAAACAGCTTCTATCTCAAGGCTATCAGACTGTTAAACAGCCATCACTAACATCTAGCCACTTTAATAATAAAACATTGGATGTAATAAATGTATCACTAGCTACTTTAAACAATGGCACTTCATATAATGTTTACATACCCTACATTACTCATCTCATATGTATATACTGTACTCTATACCATCTACTGCATCTTGCCTATGCCGTTCGGCCATCGCTCATCCATATATTTATATGTACATATTCTTATTAATTCCTTTACACTTGTGTGTATAAGTTAGTTGTTGTGAAATGGTTAGATTATTTGTTAGATATAACTGCATGGTCAGAACAAGAAGCACAATAATTTCGGTACACTCGCATTAACATCTGCTAACCATGTGTATGTGACCAATAAAATTTGATTTGATTTGATTTGGCAGGCAGAATGGTCAGGCAGGTGGGTACAGTGTCCAGAACAGGCAAGGGTCAAAACCGGGAGGACTAGAAAAGGAGAAAAGGCAAAGCAGGAAACCGGGAAAACCGCTGGTAGGCTTGGACATACAAGACAAATTGGCACAGAGAGACAGGAAACACAAGGATAAATACACTGGGGAAAACAAGCAACACCTGGAGGGGGTGGAGACAATAACGAGGACAGGTGAAACAGATCAGGGTGTGACAGTGTATGACCAAGATAGATGGAGAGAAAGAGAGGATGGACGAATATTGGGAGAGTGAGAAAGAGAGAGGATAGAGATGCAGATGGTGATCAAGAGGGAGAAGGGTCTCCTAAACAGAGAGAAGAATAGGTAAGAAAAAGGGAGGATAGATGAGTGGAGAGAGGGATGACGCTGAAGCCATAAAGCAAGGGATTTTTTTTAGTTTTATGGTGGTAGATCAGCTTCAATATAGATTTTGGGTTCTATCAAACTAAATGTTTGCATAATTTCTAATCCCCCTATTGTCTTTACATTATTTCCACCCCAACCCAAACACCCTTCTCCCGATTGAAGTAAACCAACGGACAAAAATATGTCCTCCAATGCTACCCACAGCTATCCTCGCTCACATACACAGAACACTCCAATCTCAACTCCAACCCTCAGATGTCCACAGACTAACTCATCTTTCCCAGTACACTACCATTGTATCTACAGTGCATTCGGAAACTATTCAGACCCCTTCCCTTTTCCACATTTTGTTACGTTGCAGCCTTGTTCTAAAATGGATTAAATAAAAACATGTTTTATTTTATTTTTATTTCACCTTTATTTAACCAGGTAGGCCAGTTGAGAACTAGTTCTCATTTACAACTGCGACCTGGCCAAGATAAAGCAAAGCAGTGCGACACAAACAACACAGAGTTACAGATGGGATAAACAAACATACAGTCAATAGCACAATAGAAAAATCTATATACAGTGTGTGCAAACGTAGTAAGATTAGGGAGGTAAGGCAATAAATAGGCCATAGTGGCGAAATAATTACAATTGAGCAATTAAACACTGGGGTGATAGATTTGCAGAAGATGATTGTGCAAGTAGAGATACTGGGGTGCAAAGCAGCAAAATATAAATAACAGTATGGGGATGAGGTATTTGGGTGGGCCATTTACAGATGGGCTATGTACAGGTGCAATGATCGGTAAGCTGCTCTGACAGCTGATGCTTAAAGTTAGTGAGGGAGATATAAGTCTGAAGCTTCAATGATGTTTGCAATTTGTTTTGCAAATCCTCATCAATCTACACACAATACCCCATAATGACAAAGCAAAAATAGGTTTTTAGTCATGTTTTACTTATTTATATTCAGACCCTTTGCTATTTGACTCGGAATTGTGCTCAGGTGCATCCTGTTTCCATTGATCATCACAGAAATGAAATAAGCCCGAACCTAAAAAAATCCCAATTTCTAGAAAACAGTAGGCTTTATTGATTTAAACTGGTGTTGAGAACAACGTGGCGGAGGCGGGCGGAGTGAAGAGACAAGGAAACAGCCACTGGGCCTATAAAAAGTGCAGAGACCGCAGAACTCACCTTAGTTATGTACAAAAAGGGATTTCAAATCCAAAGTTTTGGAGTGTGGAGCCAAAAGAAGAACAAAATGCATCACTGTCCCAATAATTACGGAGGGTGCTGTATACTATACTGTATTCTATACAGTATTCTATATTATATATATACTGTATTCTAGTTACGGCTCATCATATATACAGTGCATTCGGAAAGAATTCAGACTCCTAGACTTTTTCAACATTTTGTTACGTTACAGCCTTATTCTAAAATGGATTACATATGTTTTTCCCCTCAGCAATCCAAGCACAATACCCATAATGACAAAACTGATACACGTTTTTTGAAATACCTTATTTACATAAGTATTCAGACCCTTTTCTATGAGTCTCAAAATTTTGCTCAGGTGCTGATCATGGAGTATAGGAAAAGGAGGGCCGAACAGGCCGAACAGGCCCCCATTAACACCGACGGGGCTGTAGTGGAGCGGGTCGGGAGTTTCAAGTTCCTTGGTGTCCACATCACCAACGAACTGTCATGGTCCAAACACACCAAGACAGTTGTGAAGAGGGCACCACCCTTAAGAGACTGAAAAGATTTGGCAATGGTCCCCAGATCCTCAAAAAGTTATACTGCTGCACCATCGAGAGCATCCTGACCAGTTGCATCACCGCATGCTATGGCAACTGCTCGGCATCTGACTGTAAGGTGCTACAGAGGGTAGTGCGTATGGTCCAGTACATCACTGGGGAGAAGCTTCCTGCCATTCAGGACCTATATACTAGGCGTGACAGAGGAAGGCCCAAAAAATTGTCAAAGACTCCAGTCATCCAAATCATAGACTGTTCTATTTGCTACCGCACGACAATCAGTACCGGAGCGCCAAGTCTAGGTCCAAAAGGCTCCTTAACAGCTTCTACCCCCCAGCCATAAAACTGCTGAACAAATAATAGAATGGCCACATGGACTATTTACATTTATATGTTATTGTACCTGTTCTCCTCTCCGGCCTCTAGGTCACCAGGCTGCTCGTTATGTCGCACACCTGTCACCATCGTTATGCGCATTATGACACTCACCTGGACTCCATCACCTCCTTCATTACATGCCCTATATATGTCACTCCCTTTGTTCCTTCCCCAGGAGTCATTGTTTCATGTCTGTCTGCTATTAGTGTTTCTTGTTTTGTATCATGTTCCGTTTATTTTATTAAAACACTCACTCCCTGATCTTGCTTCCTGACTCTCAGCGCACATCGTTACAGTTTTTGCAATGCATCCTTCTATTTTACTATGATGCCTTACGAGGGTCTTGAACCTTACAATTTCTACAGAGATTGTCCTAAAAATAAATCTGTTCCCCCTTAAATGAATTATGTGTACCCATTGAGTCTTGAAGAATATATCTGTAATGATGTACGCTGAGAGTCAGGAAGCAAGTTCAGGGAGTGAATACATTTAATAAATAAAGGAACAAAACAAGAAAATACAAACAGCGCACCGACATGAAACAACCTGGTGACCTAGAGGCCGGAGAGGGAGCACATGTGACAGTACCCCCTCCCCGACGCGCGGCTCCAGCCGCATGAAGCTGACCAAGATGATGATCCCAGGGATCAGGAGCTGACCGGTCACCTCTGCTAAGGAGCGGGAACCTGTCGATCCAGCTGAGGCGCGGGAGCATTGCGACCTAGAGCGCCGGAGAGTGAGTATACGTGACAGTACCCCTTCCCCGGTGCGGTCGGCTCCAGCCGCAGGACGCCAACCACAGGGACGATCTCGGGGATCAGGAGCGGACCGATCACCGTCATTGAGGCGCAGAAACCTGACAAGCCGGCTGAGCCCTCCCTGGTTGCCTCGATCGAGGCACGGGAACCTGTTCACCCAGCTGAGGCATGGGAGCCTATCGATCCCGCTGAGGCATGAGAGTCTATCGATCCCTCTGAGGTATGGGAGCCTATCGATCCCGCTGAGTCATGGGAGTCTATCGATCCCGCTGAGGCATGGGAGCCTATCGATCCTGCTGAGGCATGGGAGTCTATCGATCCCGCTGAGGCATGGGAGCCTATCAATCCCGCTGAGGCATGGGAGTCTATCAATCCCGCTGAGGTATGGGAGCCTATCGGTCCCGCTGAGGTATGGGAGCCTATCGATCCCGCTGAGGCATGGGAGCCTATCAATCCCGCTGAGGCATGGGAGTCTATCAATCCCGCTGAGGCATGGGAGTCTATCGATCCCGCTGAGGTATGGGAGCCTATCGACCCCGCTGAGGTATGGGAGCCTATCGATCCCGCTGAGGCATGGGAGCCTATCGATCCCGCTGAGGCATGGGAGCCTATCGATCCCGCTGAGGCATGGGAGCCTATCGATCCCGCTGAGGTATGGAAACCCATTGTGCCAGCTGAGGCAGGGGAACCCATCAAGGCATGGTAATCCAATAAACTGGCTGAGGCCTCCCAGGTACCTCCGGTTTTGACATCTGGACCCGACATCACCTCCAAAACAAACAAAAAAACACTCCCTGATGCTTCCCTTTGGTGAGTTGTCATTCTTGTCACAATGTACGCTGAGAGTCAGGAAGCTAGTTCAAGTTAATTTATTAATGCATTTAATTAATAAATTAACAAAACAAGAAACACAAACCAAACAGTGCACCGAAATGAAAGAGAAACAATGACTCCTGGGGAAGGAACCAAAGGGAGTGACATATATAGGGCAGGTAATGAAGGAGGTGAAGGAGTCCAGGTGAGTGTCATAATGCGCATAACGATGGTGACAGGTGTGTGACATAACGAGTAGCCTCGTTAGAGGCCGGAGAGGGAGGACAGGTGACAATAACATATAAATGCCTCATGACCTTAGTTCAATTGTTGTACCCGACTAGAGCCCAACATAGAAGCTTGTTTTACTCCAATGTTTGCAAACAAACTTAATGTAAACATGGTTAAAACTATAATGTTTATATCATTTCTGGTGTGTCCTTGCATCCATATTATTGAGTGGTTACATTTCTCCAGCCCCATCATTCAGCTTTTTTAAATGCTTTTTGTATCAATGATGCAAAACCCAACATACCGGCTGTATTTCTTTCTTTTGAAAGTTATATCTTGAAAACTTGATTGCTGACATGCAAAACATGTTGGGACTATATCAAGAATGGAATAATGAAACAAATACCATATGTTTTTGAGTGGTTTTCCTTTAAGTGAAACTGTTACATTTACAATTTAGAAGCCATGCATGGTTTTTCATTGGAGGCAGACAAATACATCAATTCCTTTCTCTAATGAGTAATTGCTTTTTCTATTTTTGAGGCAGAGCTGCGATGAGTTGTTTAAACTTTGTTTAAATCTCCTTACACCTTTGTTAATTGTTTGTGTGACATCATTTTACTGTTTTATTTGAAATGTTATTCATAAACGTGATACCGTCCTTATACATTTTTTCCAAAAGAATTGGACCTCTATAAATACATTGGAGTTTAGCCATATTATTTGCTGTACAATTTGTTCTGCCTTTTCTGGAAGACGAAATTAGAATTGTAACTAACTTTGTATGGTTTCATTATAAAAGGAGAAAACTTTAAACATTGTCAATCCTCTGAAAATGGTTTTAATTTTAATCTATATAAAAGGCAAAAGACTGCTTTTGAACATTGAATGTGCCTTCCTACCTGCTCAACAACAGTTTGGATTGAGATATTATTTCAGTATAATGGAGACTTTAAGAGAAAGGTTTAATGCCTTAAAATTTCATACTTTTAACCTTCCAAACTCATGCTCGTTATATAAATATCCCTATTTTACTTTATCAGGTTAGCAATTCCAAATAAAATGTCATATTTTTTTCTCGCATGACTTGAAAATAATAAATATGTAAACTGAGAAATCACAAGATAATTCATCAGTGTTACTTTCCTGTAGATGCACTGGTGTTTCCCTCTCAAGATCCTATCTATTTTGCAAAGTTTTCAAAGTTAATAGTTACAAGATTGCTAAACTTTTCCGGAATATGTACACCAAGCACATCAACTTCACCATCCTCCCATCTATTCGGAAACCACATGGCAATTTAAAGTTTGTGTCTTTTATAAACCCAATCCGTAATATCATAGACTTATCATAGTTGGGTTTTAGTCCAGAGAAACTGGACACGTTATGGACACACAAGGTTTAATCATCACCATACACTGACGCTTTTGTCTCTATACCATACATGTTTAGCCCCTTAATGTTGTTATTTGATATTTTGTAGGTGACAGCTCAATGGCCATAATAAATAAGTATGGTGACACAGGGCAATCTTGTTTTATTCCTGTTGACGATTCAAAGTTCTCAGAGAAGTAACAGTTATTAATGATTTTACATAAAGAACTGTTGTACATGACTTTTACCCATTTTATGAGAGATTCTCCAAAGTAGAAAAAAATCCAGGAACTTAAACAGATTATAGATGTACTGTATTGAAGGCTTTCTCAAAATCTACTATAAAGATTATACCTGGTTTCCCTGGATTCTAATTCATTTTGAATTATTCCTTAAAAGTTGTCTAATGTGGTCTCCAATATATCTACCTTTTACGAATCCAATCTGAACATGATGAATATTGTCCGGTAGGACTTTTTTAATTACTTGAGCAATACATTTTGCCAGTATTTTTGCATTGTAACACTGAAGGGTGAAGTGCCTCCAGTTTCTTAAAGATACTGGGTCTTTGTACTGCCCCCTGGCTCCTGATTAAGTAGATAAAACAAGGGATTTGATGGAGGTGGTGTTCAGAGGAAGAGATGGAAAGAGGAAGAGGGGGGACAGAGATGTCTGGAAGATCCATAGAGGGGATGAAGAGGGGATTTAAGAGTTTCTCATCTGCAGGTGAAGATGAGATGGAGGGAGGAAAAGGGGTTGCTGGGAGATGAGAGAAGCTGAGAATGACTTGTGGGAGGTGGAAGAGGATGAGAAGAGATATTCGTCCTTTCTTTTTAAAAAATGTTTTATTTAACTAGGCAAGTCAATTAAGAACAAATTCTTATTTACAATGACGGCCTACCGTGGAACAGTGGGTTAACTGCCTTGTTCAGGGGCAGAATGACAGATTTGTACCTTGTCAGCTCGGGGATTCGATCCAGCAACCTTACTGGAACATGGTGAGGATGTCTTGAGGTATAGACCTATGTCTCTCCTGAGCTGACTGTGTGGTCAGTAAAAGCCTAATAGATAGTATTGCGTATGTAGCATGATGTACTACAGAACCCATAATGCAGTAGCTATATCTCTTGTATACCATGTCCTGGTTTGACTGAGTGGTCAGTTGCAGCAGTTCTACAGTATTAGATGTGTACTATAGCTCTATGTCTTGTATACTGTATCCTGGGCTGACGTTGTGGTCAGTGGGTCGGTGCCTGCAGCCAGACCTATTCAGGGTCGTTAAAGTGATGTTCCTCGTCAACCGCTCAGATCACAATATTTAATTGGCCTCCAGCCCCCTGGACACGAGCCAATTACAGCCGCTCTCTCTCTTTCCTTCTATGTCCCTCTGCATCACTTTATCTCTTTCTCTCTCCCTCAATCCCTCTCTCTATCCCCCTTTATTTGCTCTTTATGGTCATTTGGAGTTGTTTTCTCTCCTCGACTAGGCATTAAGACTTTGGCCTGAGACTTTTAGACAGGCAGAGAGAGAGTTGACCCTGAGTACACACTCATTTGGAGAGCAGCAATAGAGAGGCAGAAAACCATTCTTGGTGGTGGAGAGGTTGACTGATGCGGTCTCTTCAGGGACAAACATCCGCAAAATGTGTTGAGGGAATACAATAACCTGTGTCTTTGTAGAGAAGTGGAGTTTTCTTTTGTCTTATATCAAGAGAACATTGGAACAATACTGAAATAATTATCGTTTTTTTCCCATAATGGTCTTTCTGTCCCTATTGTAGGTAGTGTCACCTAGTCGTGGGATAGGACCAGGGGTGTAGGTGTGGTTGGGGATGTGACGGGGTGTGATGGAGGTCTGTGTTAGGTGGGCACCACTTGTTGCTAGCTAAACCTCTCGCTTTAGCCCCTCCCTGCGTTCACGGCAGTGTTATTACAGGAGAAAATGAAAAGCCGTTCAGCTCATCACATCATCTACCTAATCCTCCACAATACGTTTCGTGCTATAATGGGCCCCGCTCTCCGCTGCTGCGTGGACAAAGCCCATATTATGTCATCAAATGGGGACGATTAACGCAGCAGAGGGGGGATGAAAGGAAGGGCGACAGAGTACCTGTTCACAAAAGACTGTAATTTTTACCAGTAATTAAAGTCTTACATTTTCCCCGTCGGATCATCAGGGCAGCAGAATAAACGGAGAGAAGGGAGCGACAGACTGGGGAAAGAGAAAAATGACAGGATTCTTTCTCAGTGAAAAAGCTCTCAGGCTTATAATGGTAATTAGAACTTGTCTCGGGAAAGGGGGAGGCAAGTTTTATTCCATCAGCCATGAGGCTGCTGAGCAGTGGGACATAGGACAGATGCATGCCCAATACACGTTTGGACAATAGGCCGCGGAGGCTTTGAATAGGTGAAAATGTAAATGTGTGCCTTGTGTTCTGTACTGCATGTAATATATTGTGTTGTGTATTTGTATGCCGACATCACAAAATTAATTTCCATGTAAATGGGCAATGAAGTATATCATATAGTATTAGAATAGAGACAGAAGGAGGGGGATGGGAACAGGGAGGTATTGGGTGGTATTGGGTGAAATACCACAGTGTGCCATAACAGCAGCAAGATTTTTGACCAAACACCATTGTAAATACAACCCATGTTTATGTTTATTTATTTTCCCTTTTGTACTTTAACTATTTGCACATCGTTACAACACTGTATATAGACATAAAATGACATATGAAATGTCTTTATTCTTTTGGAACTTTGAGTCTAATGTTTACTGTAAATTTGTATCGTTTACTTCACTTTTGTTTATTATCTACTTCACTTGCTTTGGCGATGTTAACATATGTTTCCCATGCCTTGAATTGAATTTAATTGAATTGAAAGACAGAGAGGGGGGGCAGGGCGACAGAGAGAGGGAGAGCAGGGGAACAGGTAGAGAGAAAGATGGGGGTAGAGAATGAGAGACAGCGAGAGAGAGGCCTAATCCATAGTTCAACCATCAACCCCCCCTTCCCCGATTACTCATACATCTTCCTCTGCAGAACCAAAATCCCTCCCCAATCCATAATCTTACTGTGCTCAACACTGTACCTCCTCCCCATCTTCCCCTTCTCTCCCTTCTCTGCCATGCAGAGTGAGAATCACCTCAGTTCAGTTCATTACATTTGCAGCATTCCTGCTCTAAATATAGGTTTACAGCAGTACCGAGACCCCTTACTGATGAAATGTGTGCCTTGCTGTATTGGATACACTTACAGTAAGTCTGTGTGGTTAAGAGCATCTCCTAGGACTACCATTAGCACAGTGTTGGGACCTGATTGGTTCCCCTCTGTATCTCTCTCACTGTGCAGTCATTGAACCAAACTAACTAAAGAGGCATTTGATTGGCCCTGCCACACAGGAGGTTACACCCACTACACCCAGAGCATACTGTACAGAAATGGAAAAGGAAGTGAGAAACCCCACACACAGTTTTTTTTTTCTTCTGTTTTCTTCTGGTTCAATGAAAGTCAATGATCTAAGTAGACCAGACCCAGTTGCTATTGGTGTCTATGGAAGACACCCGGAACTGACCATTTCTTTAATTGGTAAATGGCCTGAGTGAACTATCTTCATTCATCCACCATCTTTGACTGTACCTGTCGTGGTAGGGTTGCCCATGGAAACCACTGAGGGTTGCCGATCGAGGGAAGGGATTGTTTGACGGATGTCTAGAGTTTGTGTGCTGAGCTGAGCAGAAATGAGCTGAGCTGAGCTGATGAAGGGCCTGGTTTGTTACAGAGAAACAAGCTCTTCATACTCAACTGCCTTTTTCTTACAAGAATATGGCAGTGCCACATTCTTGGACAACCCTATCACAACAGGTACAGTAAAAGATGGTGGAGTAATGAAGATAGTTCACTCAGGCCATTTACCAATGAAAATAAATTGATGAAATGTGGCAGTGCCATATTCTTGTAAGAAAAAGGCAGTTGAGTATGAAGAGCATGTTCATCTGTACAAACAATAGTACGCAAGTATGAACACCATGGGACCACCCAGCCGTCATACCGCTCAGGAAGGAGACGCGTTCTGTCTCCTAGAGATTAACGTACTTTGTTGCAAAAAGTGCAAATCAATCGCAGAACAACAGCAAAGGACCTTGTGAAGATGTTAGAGGAAACAGGTACAAAAGTATCTATATCCACAGTAAAACAAGTCCTATATTGACATAAGCTGAAAGGCTGCTCAGCAAGGAAGAAGCAACTGTTTCAAAACCACCAAAAAAAGCCAGACTACGGTTTCCAACTGCACATGGGGACAAAGATCGTACTTTTTGGAGAAATGTCCTCTGGTCTGATGAAACAAAAATAGAATTGTTTGGCCATAATGTTTTGAGGAATATAAAATAGAGCATGTATATCTGTAATATAGAGCATGTATATCTGTAATATAGAGCATGTATATCTGTAATGTAGAGCATGTATATCTGTAATATAGATCATGTATATCTGTAATATAGAGCATGTATATCTGTAATGTAGAGCATGTATATCTGTAATGTAGAGCATGTATATCTGTAATATAGAGCATGTATATCTGTAATATAGATCATGTATATCTGTAATATAGATCATGTGTATCTGTAATATAGATCATGTATATCTGTAATATAGAGCATGTATATCTGTAATATAGAGCATGTATATCTATAATATAGATCATGTATATCTGTAATGTAGAGCATGTATATCTGTAATGTAGAGCATTTATATCTGTAATATAGATCATGTATATCTGTAATATAGAGCATGTATATCTATAATATAGAGCATGTATATCTATAATATAGAGCATGTATATCTGTAATATAGAGCATGTATATCTATAATATAGATCATGTATATCTGTAATGTAGAGCATGTATATCTATAATGTAGAGCATGTATATCTGTAATATAGAGCATGTATATCTGTAATGTAGAGCATGTATATCTGTAATATAGATCATGTATATCTGTAATATAGAGCATGTATATCTGTAATGTAGAGCATGTATATCTGTAATGTAGAGCATGTATATCTGTAATATAGAGCATGTATATCTGTAATATAGATCATGTATATCTGTAATATAGATCATGTGTATCTGTAATATAGATCATGTATATCTGTAATATAGAGCATGTATATCTGTAATATAGAGCATGTATATCTATAATATAGATCATGTATATCTGTAATGTAGAGCATGTATATCTGTAATGTAGAGCATTTATATCTGTAATATAGATCATGTATATCTGTAATATAGAGCATGTATATCTATAATATAGAGCATGTATATCTATAATATAGAGCATGTATATCTGTAATATAGAGCATGTATATCTATAATATAGATCATGTATATCTGTAATGTAGAGCATGTATATCTATAATGTAGAGCATGTATATCTGTAATATAGAGCATGTATATCTGTAATATAGAGCATGTATATCTGTAATATAGAGCATGTATATCTGTAATGTAGAGCATGTATATCTGTAATATAGAGCATGTATATCTGTAATATAGATCATGTATATCTGTAATGTAGATCATGTATATCTGTAATGTAGAGCATGTATATCTATAATATAGAGCATGTATATCTGTAATATAGAGCATGTATATCTGTAATATAGAGCATGTATATCTGTAATATAGAGCATGTATATCTATAATATAGAGCATGTATATCTGTAATATAGAGCATGTATATCTGTAATATAGAGCATGTATATCTGTAATATAGAGCATGTATATCTATAATATAGATCATGTATATCTGTAATATAGAGCATGTATATCTATAATATAGAGCATGTATATCTGTAATGTAGAGCATGTATATCTATAATATAGAGCATGTATATCTGTAATATAGAGCATGTATATCTGTAATATAGAGCATGTATATCTGTAATATAGAGCATGTATATCTATAATATAGAGCATGTATATCTGTAATATAGAGCATGTATATCTGTAATATAGAGCATGTATATCTGTAATATAGAGCATGTATATCTATAATATAGATCATGTATATCTGTAATATAGAGCATGTATATCTATAATATAGAGCATGTATATCTGTAATGTAGAGCATGTATATCTATAATATAGATCATGTATATCTGTAATATAGAGCATGTATATCTATAATATAGATCATGTATATCTGTAATGTAGAGCATGTATATCTGCAATATAGATCATGTATATCTGTAATATAGAGCATGTATATCTGTAATATAGAGCATGTATATCTATAATATAGATCATGTATATCTGTAATATAGAGCATGTATATCTATAATATAGATCATGTATATCTGTAATATAGAGCATGTATATCTATAATATAGATCATGTATATCTGTAATATAGAGCATGTATATCTATAATATAGATCATGTATATCTGTAATATAGAGCATGTATATCTATAATATAGCTCATGTATATCTGTAATGTAGAGCATGTATATCTGTAATATAGAGCATGTATATCTGTAATATAGAGCATGTATATCTGTAATATAGATCATGTATATCTGTAATATAGAGCATGTATATCTGTAATATAGATCACGTATATCTGTAATATAGAGCATGTATATCTGTAATATAGAGCATGTATATCTGTAATATAGAGCATGTATATCTGTAATATAGAGCATGTATATCTATAATATAGAGCATGTATATCTGTAATATAGAGCATGTATATCTGTAATGTAGAGCATGTATATCTGTAATATAGAGCATGCATATCTGTAATATAGAGCATGTATATTGCTAGCACACTGACTGTATGTTCATTACATGGAAACCATCAGAGTGAGAACAGTCACACACAGGCGTTGGGAACTCTCACTGGCACCACACACACACACACACACACACACACACACACACACACACACACACACACACACACACACACACACACACACACACACACACACAGCATGTAAAATAACATTCAGTTCCCCCACACATCACACCATCAACCTGTCACTGCCTATCAGGCTCTCGCTTTGAAAGGTTTTCTCACTTACACACACACACACACACACACACACACACACACACACACACACACACACACACGACAATGTTTGACAGTTTCACACCTCGCTGAGGGAGCTTGTTGATTGACAGGTCTTCCATCTGAGCCTCCTACAGTGATCTCCACAGGACACCTTCACACAACTTGTACTACACACACACACGCACACAAAAACACACACACAAACATACACTCAAGTATACAGTACACCTTCTCATGCTTCACTTCATACATCACACATTATCCCTCACTGACACACACTAGAGCAGTGGTCTCTAACCTTTTCTAGCATGAGAGCTACTTTTTTTTAAATTCAGCATGTCCCAGGCTAGTCATTTTTTTCTAGCTTTCAAAAAGGTGCATCCTTCTCTTCTCCTCTCCCCTTCAACTCTTCCCTGGGAGATTAGTGTACAAGAGAAAGTAGTGCACAATGTTATCTGTCAATATAGCTGGTAAATGGGGGGCCCTAAAGAATCTGTAATTTTTTATCCAAAATGTCTTATTTTATTCACTATCCAAATTGTAATTGTTCAGAGAGAAACAAGGAAATTGGATGTTCTGAGTCCAAGTCAATTCTTAAATCACATCAGATTTTTTTGTGTAATTCCCCTTTAATTGTGCAACTGGCCCTTTAATTGTGGGTCTAGCTAGTATGTAACGTGCTGTCTAATGTGCTGGTCTAGTGATGATTCTGTACTGCTGCTGCTCATTTCATGGCAAAGTTTGCAAATAACAAATAATAGCTACATATGATATATTCATTCATGATATAATTCTGCCAGGTAAGCCTACATTGCAGTTAACATTTCATTGAGAGGGTTTTGGGGAATTGTTTCTGTCAACCCACAAGAAGGTTACCTCATCAACTGGCTACACACGGAGTGATAGGCAAACGCACGCACTACACAGACAGACGGAGGCAATATTTCTGGAAATTAATTGTCAGATATTTTGTTAGTTTTGGCTTTTGAAGCCAATAGTGGCTAACCCAGGGTGGGATAATGTCAATGTTGTGATGATTAGACATGGCTGAGAGCTTGCGGTGTCTGATACTTGTGAGATTTGTTTAAGACTGTTTGTAGTGGAACATATGAAAATTGCATGTACTTTCATAATTGTTTGGCGAGGAACTCATCGGTAGCTCGCGATCGAGCTGTTGGATACCCCTGCACTGTGATTGGGAGAATTCCCTCCTCTCTTTCAGAATTGGAGTACCATCTATCTAGAGCCTCTGAGAGCCTAATTATCTAACAAAACTTCAGCTGCTGAACACACACACACACAAACACATGCACACACACACACGCACGCATGCACGCACACACACACACACACATGCACACACACACAAACACACACACGCACGACGCACGACGCACGCACGCACGCACACACACACACACACACATAAATGGTCTATCTTTCTTACTTTCATCTGTTGAGGACTTATAAGAGTCATGTAGTGGTGTTCTAGCGGCTAACTCTGTGGGAAATACTGAGGCATACTCAGAGAATTTAAAGAAAATAAAGGATTGATCTGAAATCTCTCCTTCATCACATTACGTGACCAGCTACCAGCCTGCGGGGAGGTTGTCAATCATGTAAGATAATAGATTTGCCACACACCAAATCTGTGTAGGTGGGACCGAGAGACTGAAAAATGATTTCTATCTCCAGGCCATCAGAGTGTTAAATAGTCACCAGAAGGATGACATAAAGAGCCGTTGTGTTGAACACTGTGCGATGTTTAACAGTGGGAATCACAGAATGGTGAACTTACTAAATGACTGAGAGTTTGACTGTGCGATATTAGGTTGCTTCTTGTGTAAATATTTTCAGTTTGGATTTTAATGATTTGTATGGCCTCTGCCCAGTACCGTGCCCTGAACCTTAGTCATTGTTACTAGCCGACCTCTGCCCAGTACCGTGCCCTGAACCTTAGTCATTGTTACTAGCCGGCCTCTGCCCAGTACCGTGCCCTGAACCTTAGTCATTGCTACTAGCCGGCCTCTGCCCAGTGCCGTGCCCTGAACCTTAGTCATTGCTACTAGCCGGCCTCTGCCCAGTACCGTGCCCTGAACCTTAGTCATTGTTACTAGATGGCCTCTGCCCAGTACCGTGCCCTGAACCTTAGTCATTGTTACTAGATGGCCTCTGCCCAGTACCGTGCCCTGAACCTTAGTCATTGTTACTAGCCGGCCTCTGCCCAGTACCGTGCCCTGAACCTTAGTCATTGTTACTAGCCGGCCTCTGCCCAGTACCGTGCCCTGAACCTTAGTCATTGTTACTAGCCGGCCTCTGCCCAGTACCGTGCCCTGAACCTTAGTCATTGTTACTAGCCGGCCTCTGCCCAGTACCGTGCCCTGAACCTTAGTCATGGTTACTAGCCGGCCTCTGCCCAGTACCGTGCCCTGAACCTTAGTCATTGTTACTAGATGGCCTCTGCCCAGTACCGTGCCCTGGACCTTAGTCATTGTTACTAGCCGGCTACCATCTGGTAGGGATCAGCACGGAATCCTGGGACTGTCCTGGAGTCACTCTTCACATTTCATGAAAAAATTATATGACAAGACCTGAAAAATTACAACATGTTCCCCAATGTCATACTAATAATACAATTCCACAAAATACACAACGTGCAGTAGTGAATTGGCCAAAAAATTAAATAACTCCTTATGCAAACAGGTTGTCGCATGGAAGCCTTTAGCCTATAGCATATGAATTATTGACACTGCCAGACTGCACATGAGACCTGAATGCAGTTTAGGGTTCTCATCAGAACTGAAAATTCGATCCCAGTCCGACCCAAGCCCGGTGAGCTGAAGCCCGAGTCCAGGCCTGGTCCGACATGACAGAAATGAAATGAGCCCTAAGAAATGACAGATATCTAGAAAACTTTATTGATTTAAACTGGTGTTGAGAACAACACGACGGAGGCGTGAAGAGACAAAGAAACAGCCGTTGGGCCTAGAGAAAGAGAGAGGAAAACTCACCTTAGTTATATATATCCATATATATACTGAACAAAAATATAAACGCAACATGTAAAGGGTTGGTCCCATGTTTCATGAGCTGAAATAAAAGATCCAAGAAACTTTCCATACGCACAAAACACTTGTTGTTGTGCACACATTTGTTTACATATCTGTTAGTGAGCCTTCCTCTTTTGCCAAGATAATCCACCTGACAGGTGTGGCTTATCAAGAAGCTGATTAAACAGCATGATTATTACACAGGTGCACATTGTATTGGGGACAATAAAAGGCCACTCTAAGGCACACATCAACAACAGCCACCCTCGAAGCATCATTACCCATCGCTCCACAAAAGCCGTGGCCCTTGCAGAGCAAGGGGAACAACTACTTCAAGGTCTCAGAGCGAGTGATGTCACCGATTGAAACGCTATTAGCGCGCACCCCGCTAACTAGCTAGCCATTTCACATCGGTTACATCAGTCACTTGTTATGTCAGTCAATTTAGCAATCTAAAAACAAAATTGCTGACAGGTCAGGTAACATTGTTTTCGATTGTTAAATTAATTTAGTGGCCAACTATCTAAACTTGTTATTATGGTCGAATAACCTGCCAGCGATTTTGTTAGACTGACTATCTCAGATATCATATTAAAAACTGCAAACATTTCTCTACACCCTATCGCAAAATGTGTAGAATTGCATTAAATGAGTTATAAAATTACTAAATCTTCTCTCTGTCCCATGGCAAAATGTGTAGAATTGCATTAAATGAGTTATAAAATTACTAAATCTTCTCTCTGTCCCATGGCAAAATGTGTAGAATTGCATTAAATGAGTTATAAAATTACTAAATCTTCTCTCTGTCCCATGGCAAAATGTGTAGAATTGCATTAAATGAGTTATAAAATTACTATATCTTCTCTCTGTCCCATGGCAAAATGTGTAGAATTGCATTAAATGAGTTATAAAATTACTAAATCTTCTCTCTGTCCCATGGCAAAATGTGTAGAATTGCATTAAATGAGTTATAAAATTACTAAATCTTCTCTCTGTCCCATGGCAAAATGTGTAGAATTGCATTAAATGAGTTATAAAATTACTAAATCTTCTCTCTGTCCCATGGCAAAATGTGTAGAATTGCATTAAATGAGTTATAAAATTACTAAATCTTCTCTCTGTCCCATGGCAAAATGTGTAGAATTGCATTAAATGGAAATCTAAAACTAACTAAACTAAAATATTTTCACAATAGGGAGGGGGGAGGGGGTATGGGTGTGGGTCCGCAGACCCACGAGCAACTGCGTCCCCTCATGATGAGTCCAACAGGCAGCTTTGGGTACATGTACTTTTCCCATAGTATCATAGCAAAGTATTCGTGTGCTGTTTTCTTCTTTTGTGTTATGCAGTGATAAAAGAGAAAGAGCCGAGGAGCCGAGGAGAGAGAGCTCACTGTTTCTGGGGACTACTATCAGGCTGCTTCTCTCTCTGTGTCCACCTTACACACACACGTGCATGGAGGTCTGGGTGGGAACCAGGGGGTGTGACGGCTGGATTAGGGAGGACACAACGGGGTGCTACCGACAATTTCCTGCGATTCCCCCAGAGCTCAGCGGAGACGGACGGAGGCATGAAATTACCAGATTGAAACTGATCTCTGGTTTAAAACACCGGCATGGAACACGCACACAGACACAGATCAGTTCCACAACTTCAGTGATGACCTTGACCAACAATGTGTGGGGTTTTGAAGGTGATGAAGTTTGCGTATGGCCCTGTTAGCATTCTCTGGTGTTAGTCTCTGGACATTGCCACTGCCATCAGATAATGCAGTAGGATGGCCATGCTGCTGTAACCATAGACAACAGTATTAGTAATAATAGCAGGGTTCTATAATTATGTTTTAACATTCTAGAAGGCTTCCTGCCAGTGTTCTAAATGCTGCTGTGTGTTTGTATAGGTACAGTGTGTGCTGTGTTCCCAGTGTCCTATACTCAGAACAAATACCATCCACTGAATGGCTGTTGAACTTTGGAAATGTCAGACACTGCTCCTCACAGGAAAGGCTAGCATTTCATTGTCGTGGGCCCAAACCTTACACTTTAAACTGCTTTTTCTAGGCAGGACCCAAAAGGAATGAATGTGTATGAAGTTACTGTGGGCGGTATGTTATGAACACTATACTAAGAGCAACACCACGCACAGGACCCACTGTGCAAAGCAACAAGGCCTCACTAGAGTCAAAGAAAACAGTCAACACACAAAAGCAGAATTAGCATTGCATTCAGGTCCCCAGTAACACCTATAACCTTTTTATAATACTGCATTAGTCTCTCTCTCTCTCCCCTCTTCTCCTCTCTCTCTTTACCTTTCCTTTTCTCTCTCTCTTTCTCTCTACCTGCCCCTCCCTTCACCCTTCCATCTCATCTCAATCCCTCTTCTCTCACCCCCCTCTCTCTTAATCTCTCTCTCTCTCTCTCTCTCTCTCTCTCTCTCTCTCACCAAACACACAGCAGTTTGCCCCGAGCCAGGCACAACAGTTTATCTCCAGAGACACTGTGATGAGCTGCTCCCATACATCTATCCATACATACAGTACATGTGTTGTTTACATGGAGGCATGTGGTTTCTCAGTCAGTAGCCTAGCCCTCTGCTACTGCAGTGGTCCCACAGAGAAACACAAATACACAGGGATACAGAGTGGAGAGAGAGAGAGAGAGAGAGAGAGAGAGAGCGAGAGAGAAAGCGCTCCATGCATTGAATTAAAAAAGCTTCTCTGAGCTCTCAGCCCTGCAGTATGAATGAAGTATGCACTGTGCAGTGTGTAGTCAGTGGTGCACACATGATAGGTATGGGGTTTCTCCTGCTGTTTTCTACTATTTAAGAAGCAGCTGTTCATTTGGAATTTATCTGTGTCGGCGGTATATACAGACATTCTACACCAGGGGTATTCAACACTTACCCTGCTGGAGCTTGCTAGTTTTCTGTTCTACCTGATAATGAATTGCACCCACCTGGTGTCCCAGGTCTAAACAAGTCCCTGGTTAGGTCCCATGTGGCTCAGTTGGTAGAGCATGATGCTTGCAACACCAGGGTTGTGGGTTGATTCCCACGGGGGACCAGTACAAAACAGTACGAAGACGTATTCATCCACTACTGTAAGTCACTCTGGAGAAGTGTCTGCTTAATGACAAAACTGTAAAATGATTAGAGTGGAAAGATGAAAAAACACAGTGGAACTGGCTTCGAGGTCCAGAGATGAGTTTGAGGGTTCTACAGCATCACAGACAATGGTGACTGTTTCATTGTTTGGAGACAATGATATAATTTGTTCGTCGAATGTTTGTTTTTCTCTTTGAAGTGTGGTTTCTCCCTGTTGTCTGGAGCAGTAAGCACATTGGATGAGAATATGTTCAAACACACAGGACCTGAACTAGAACCAACAATAGAAGAATAGTGAACTGAGGTTTTCTATCTCATGTGCTGTTTACAGAAATAACAGTTATGTCAAACCACATACCCACACTCTCCGTTCTCCCCACCCAGATGGTGGAGTTGAGCGTTTGGAAGCTCTTCAGTGCCCCCTTGTGTTGTGTAGGACTGGTATTTATTTGACCACCATTGTGTCTCTTATTCATGTAAAGATTTACAATACAGAGACATGATGAAGTACATGCTCAAGATTTCATCAGAATGTGATCTCTTTGTTCCGACGTGCCAAGGGGGACTGTACCAGTATGACAGTGACTTAGTGAGTGTTTGTTCGGTGACTTTGTACCATTTGTACACAGTGAAACGTCTAGGTAAGGTCTTGGGTGTCTAGGTTTAGCTGTTACATACCTATATAGCCATAGATAAGACTTGAAGTGTGGATGTCTTCATCCCATTCACAATACGACCCCAAGGCAACCGAAGGTGCCGGTTAGCTCTCTCTACTGCTAACTAGTGTAGAAAACTATTCCAGATCTCCTATTTCTCTATGTACAGCAGACTACTAATGTCTGTGTTGAAGGATTGAGAAGAATAATAGTGTGCTATTTCCTGTCTCCACAGGAAGTGCCCTGAACCTGACGTGTAGAGCATTCTTCGGCTACAGCGGGTCAGCGGTCAGTCCTCTCGTCTATTGGATGAAGGGAGAGAAGTTCATCGAGGACCTGGATGAGGAGAGAGTCGAAGAGAGCGAAATCAAGTGAGACACATGGTGGTTTTACTCCTCTCACTTCTAATGTAGTAACCATATGACCTAATATGTTATCATAGTCACTCTGATACGATTAGGATGAATACATTGTAACTATGGAATTGTGGTCGAAATTAAATATGAATCCTGTAGACAATACTATTTATACTAACACAGTACACAGTTCAACTGGACTGATTTATAGATACATCACACAGCAACACACAACTACATCACCAGACTCCATTGGATACTGTAGTAGACCATACTATGATGTAATACTTAAGCACAAAGCCTTAGATGAGCTATTCAGTGGCGTGAACAGGGGGTGGCCCACGGCACCCCTGAAATCTTATTGGCCACCCAAGTGGCCCCCCTTGGGATTCTGAGATCTGATAGGTCGTCTCTGAATATACAGTGCCTTGCGAAAGTATTCGGCCCCCTGGAACTTTGCGACCTTTTGCCACATTTCAGGCTTCAAACATAAAGATATAAAACTGTATTTTTTTGTGAAGAATCAACAACAAGTGGGACACAATCATGAAGTGGAACGACATTTATTGGATATTTCAAACTTTTTTAACAAATCAAAAACTGAAAAATTGGGCGTGCAAAATTATTCAGCCCCCTTAAGTTAATACTTTGTAGCGCCACCTTTTGCTGCGATTACAGCTGTAAGTCGCTTGGGGTATGTCTCTATCAGTTTTGCACATCGAGAGACTGACATTTTTTCCCATTCCTCCTTGCAAAACAGCTCGAGCTCAGTGAGGTTGGATGGAGAGCATTTGTGAACAGCAGTTTTTAGTTCTTTCCACAGATTCTCGATTGGATTCAGGTCTGGACTTTGACTTGGCCATTCTAACACCTGGATATGTTTATTTTTGAACCATTCCATTGTAGATTTTGCTTTATGTTTTGGATCATTGTCTTGTTGGAAGACAAATCTCCGTCCCAGTCACAGGTCTTTTGCAGACTCCATCAATTTTTCAGTTTTTGATTTGTTAAAAAAGTTTGAAATATCCAATAAATGTCGTTCCACTTCATGATTGTGTCCCACTTGTTGTTGATTCTTCACAAAAAAATACAGTTTTATATCTTTATGTTTGAAGTCTGAAATGTGGCAAAAGGTCGCAAAGTTCAAGGGGGCCGAATACTTTCGCAAGGCACTGTAGAAGGTCACGGTATGATTCACACTTTGGATGGAACTTGAACTGAATTTACTGCTGTACACTAATACCCTTATATCAAATCCTAACCTTGAATGCAAACACTGTAGACTTTTAGAATGATTTCTGATGTATTTGAGTAGGGAAATGTACCAAACCTCAGCTGAAGCATTTCATGTGTTGAGGCATCATAATTATAAAGAAAAAAATCCACCTTGCATTGATTACATTTCAAAATGTTATGCTCCCCCTAAACTGTCTCTGGACACGACACTGGAGCTATTCTCTAAACTGTCTCTGAACACGACACTGGAGCTACTCTCTGAACACGACACTGGAGCTATTCTCTAAACTGTCTCTGAACACGACACTGGAGCTATTCTCTAAACTGTCTCTGAACACGACACTGGAGCTATTCTCTAAACTGTCTCTGAACACGACACTGGAGCTATTCTCTAAACTGTCTCTGAACACGACACTGGAGCTATTCTCTAAACTGTCTCTGAACACGACACTAGAGCTATTCTCTAAACTGTCTCTGAACACGACACTGGAGCTATTCTCTAAACTGTCTCTGAACACGACACTGGAGCTATTCTCTAAACTGTCTCTGAACACGACACTGGAGCTATTCTCTAAACTGTCTCTGGACACGACACTGGAGCTATTCTCTAAACTGTCTCTGGACACGACACTGGAGCTATTCTCTAAACTGTCTCTGAACACGACACTGGAGCTATTCTCTAAACTGTCTCTGAACACGACACTGGAGCTATTCTCTAAACTGTCTCTGAACACGACACTGGAGCTACTCTCTGAACATGACACTGGAGCTATTCTCTAAACTGTCTCTGAACATGACACTGGAGCTATTCTCTAAACTGTCTCTGAACACGACACTGGAGCTATTCTCTAAACTGTCTCTGAACACGACACTGGAGCTATTCTCTAAACTGTCTCTGAACATGACACTGGAGCTATTCTCTAAACTGTCTCTGAACACGTCACTGGAGCTACTCTCTGAACACGACACTGGAGCTATTCTCTAAACTGTCTCTGAACACGTCACTGGAGCTATTCTCTAAACTGTCTCTGAACACGACACTGGAGCTACTCTCTGAACATGACACTGGAGCTATTCTCTAAACTGTCTCTGAACACGACACTGGAGCTATTCTCTAAACTGTCTCTGAACACGACACTGGAGCTACTCTCTGAACATGACACTGGAGCTATTCTCTAAACTGTCTCTGAACACGACACTGGAGCTATTCTCTAAACTGTCTCTGAACATGACACTGGAGCTATTCCCTAAACTGTCTCTGAACACGACACTGGAGCTATTCTCTAAACTGTCTCTGAACACGACACTGGAGCTATTCTCTAAACTGTCTCTGAACACGACACTGGAGCTATTCTCTAAACTGTCTCTGAACACGACACTGGAGCTATTCTCTAAACTGTCTCTGAACACGACACTGGAGCTATTCTCTAAACTGTCTCTGAACACGACACTGGAGCTATTCTCTAAACTGTCTCTGGACACGACACTGGAGCTATTCTCTAAACTGTCTCTGGACACGACACTGGAGCTATTCTCTAAACTGTCTCTGAACACGACACTGGAGCTACTCTCTGAACACGACACTGGAGCTATTCTCTAAACTGTCTCTGAACACGTCACTGGAGCTATTCTCTAAACTGTCTCTGAACACGACACTGGAGCTACTCTCTGAACACGACACTGGAGCTATTCTCTAAACTGTCTCTGAACACGTCACTGGAGCTATTCTCTAAACTGTCTCTGAACACGACACTGGAGCTATTCTCTAAACTGTCTCTGAACATGACACTGGAGCTATTCTCTAAACTGTCTCTGAACACGACACTGGAGCTATTCTCTAAACTGTCTCTGAACACGACACTGGAGCTATTCTCTAAACTGTCTCTGAACACGACACTGGAGCTATTCTCTAAACTGTCTCTGAACACGACACTGGAGCTATTCTCTAAACTGTCTCTGAACACGACACTGGAGCTATTCTCTAAACTGTCTCTGAACACGACACTGGAGCTATTCTCTAAACTGTCTCTGGACACGACACTGGAGCTATTCTCTAAACTGTCTCTGGACACGACACTGGAGCTATTCTCTAAACTGTCTCTGAACACGACACTGGAGCTACTCTCTGAACACGACACTGGAGCTATTCTCTAAACTGTCTCTGAACACGTCACTGGAGCTATTCTCTAAACTGTCTCTGAACACGACACTGGAGCTACTCTCTGAACACGACACTGGAGCTATTCTCTAAACTGTCTCTGAACACGTCACTGGAGCTATTCTCTAAACTGTCTCTGAACACGACACTGGAGCTATTCTCTAAACTGTCTCTGAACATGACACTGGAGCTATTCTCTAAACTGTCTCTGAACACGACACTGGAGCTATTCTCTAAACTGTCTCTGAACACGACACTGGAGCTATTCTCTAAACTGTCTCTGAACACGACACTGGAGCTACTCTCTGAACATGACACTGGAGCTATTCTCTAAACTGTCTCTGAACATGACACTGGAGCTATTCTCTAAACTGTCTCTGAACACGACACTGGAGCTATTCTCTAAACTGTCTCTGAACACGACACTGGAGCTATTCTCTAAACTGTCTCTGGACACGACACTGGAGCTATTCTCTAAACTGTCTCTGGACACGACACTGGAGCTATTCTCTAAACTGTCTCTGAACACGACACTGGAGCTACTCTCTGAACACGACACTGGAGCTATTCTCTAAACTGTCTCTGAACACGTCACTGGAGCTATTCTCTAAACTGTCTCTGAACACGACACTGGAGCTACTCTCTGAACACGACACTGGAGCTATTCTCTAAACTGTCTCTGAACACGTCACTGGAGCTATTCTCTAAACTGTCTCTGAACACGACACTGGAGCTATTCTCTAAACTGTCTCTGAACATGACACTGGAGCTATTCTCTAAACTGTCTCTGAACACGACACTGGAGCTATTCTCTAAACTGTCTCTGAACACGACACTGGAGCTATTCTCTAAACTGTCTCTGAACACGACACTGGAGCTACTCTCTGAACATGACACTGGAGCTATTCTCTAAACTGTCTCTGAACATGACACTGGAGCTATTCTCTAAACTGTCTCTGAACACGACACTGGAGCTATTCTCTAAACTGTCTCTGAACACGACACTGGAGCTATTCTCTAAACTGTCTCTGAACATGACACTGGAGCTATTCTCTAAACTGTCTCTGAACACGTCACTGGAGCTACTCTCTGAACACGACACTGGAGCTATTCTCTAAACTGTCTCTGAACACGTCACTGGAGCTATTCTCTAAACTGTCTCTGAACACGACACTGGAGCTACTCTCTGAACATGACACTGGAGCTATTCTCTAAACTGTCTCTGAACACGACACTGGAGCTATTCTCTAAACTGTCTCTGAACACGACACTGGAGCTACTCTCTGAACATGACACTGGAGCTATTCTCTAAACTGTCTCTGAACATGACACTGGAGCTATTCTCTAAACTGTCTCTGAACACGACACTGGAGCTATTCTCTAAACTGTCTCTGAACACGACACTGGAGCTATTCTCTAAACTGTCTCTGAACATGACACTGGAGCTATTCTCTAAACTGTCTCTGAACACGACACTGGAGCTATTCTCTAAACTGTCTCTGAACACGACACTGGAGCTACTCTCTGAATACGACACTGGAGCTATTCTCTAAACTGTCTCTGAACACGACACTGGAGCTATTCTCTAAACTGTCTCTGAACACGACACTGGAGCTATTCTCTAAACTGTCTCTGAACACGACACTGGAGCTATTCTCTAAACTGGCTCTGAACATGACACTGGAGCTATTCTCTAAACTGTCTCTGAACACGACACTGGAGCTATTCTCTAAACTGTCTCTGAACACGACACTGGAGCTATTCTCTAAACTGTCTCTGAACACGACACTGGAGCTATTCTCTAAACTGTCTCTGAACACGACACTGGAGCTATTCTCTAAACTGTCTCTGAACACGACACTGGAGCTATTCTCTAAACTGTCTCTGAACATGACACTGGAGCTATTCTCTAAACTGTCTCTGAACACGACACTGGAACTACTCTCTGAACACGACACTGGAGCTATTCTCTAAACTGTCTCTGAACACGACACTGGAGCTATTCTCTAAACTGTCTCTGAACACGACACTGGAGCTATTCTCTAAACTGTCTCTGAACACGTCACTGGAGCTATTCTCTAAACTGTCTCTGAACACGACACTGGAGCTATTCTCTAAACTGTCTCTGAACACGTCACTGGAGCTATTCTCTAAACTGTCATATCTAGCTGTTAATTATTTCCTTTGCAAGCCCACGCAGGCAGGAATTCAGAAATGCAGGCAGACAGGCGGGAATGCAGGTAGGCAGGAATGCAGGCAGGCAGGCAGGTATGCAAGCAGGAATGCAGGCAGGAATGCAGACAGGCAGGTATGCAGGCAGGCAGGTATGCAGGCAGGAATGCAGGCAGGCAGGAATGCAGACAGGCAGGTATGCAGACAGGCAGGCAGGTAAACCCAGTCTGTTCTGTTGCTCCTACTATTACTATCACACCTCTTTAGCACACCAGTCTATGGTTCCCAATCAGAGACAACGACAAACACCTGCCACTGATTGAGAACCATATCAGGCCAAAACACATAGAAACAGACTAACTAGACATGCAACATAGAATGCCCACTCATATCACACCCTGACCAAACAAATCATAGAAACAAACAACGCAAATAATGGTCAGAGTGTGACACTACCACCACTACCCTCTACCTCACTACCCACTACCCCACTACTGTCACTACCCTCTCCCTCACTACCGTCACTACCCTCTCCCTCACTACCCTCTCCCTCACTACCGTCACTACCCTCTCTCTCAATACCCTTTCCCTCACTACCACCATTACCCTCTACCTCATTACCCACTACCTCACTACTGTCACTACCCTCTCCCTCACTACCGTCACTAGCCTCTCCCTCACTACCCTCTCCCTCACTACCGTCACTACCCTCTCCATCACTACCGACACTACCCTCTCCCTCACTACCTCACTAACCTCTCCCTCACTACCGTCACTACCCTCTACCTCACTACCGTCACTACCCTCTACCGCACTACCGTCACTACCCTCTACCTCACTACCGTCACTACCTTCTCCCTCACTACCGTCACTACCCTCTACTTCACTACCATCACTATCCATTCCCTCACTATCGTCGCTACCCTCTACCTCCCTACCGACACTACCCTCTCCCTCAATACCCTTTCCCTCACTACCACCACTACCCTCTACCTCACTACCCACTACCCCACTACTGTCACTACCCTCTCCCTCACTACCGTCACTACCCTCTCCCTCACTACCCTCTCCCTCACTACCGTCACTACCCTCTCTCTCAATACCCTTTCCCTCACTACCACCATTACCCTCTACCTCATTACCCACTACCTCACTACTGTCACTACCCTCTCCCTCACTACCGTCACTAGCCTCTCCCTCACTACCCTCTCCCTCACTACCGTCACTACCCTCTCCATCACTACCGACACTACCCTCTCCCTCACTACCTCACTTACCTCTCCCTCACTACCGTCACTACCCTCTACCTCACTACCGTCACTACCCTCTACCGCACTACCGTCACTACCCTCTACCTCACTACCGTCACTACCTTCTCCCTCACTACCGTCACTACCCTCTACTTCACTACCATCACTATCCATTCCCTCACTATCGTCACTACCCTCTACCTCCCTACCGACACTACCCTCTCCCTCAATACCCTTTCCCTCACTACCACCACTACCCTCTACCTCACTACCCACTACCCCACTACTGTCACTACCCTCTCCCTCACTACCGTCACTACCCTCTCCCTCACTACCCTCTCCCTCACTACCGTCACTACCCTCTCTCTCAATACCCTTTCCCTCACTACCACCATTACCCTCTACCTCATTACCCACTACCTCACTACTGTCACTACCCTCTCCCTCACTACCGTCACTAGCCTCTCCCTCACTACCCTCTCCCTCACTACCGTCACTACCCTCTCCATCACTACAGACACTACCCTCTCCCTCACTACCTCACTAACCTCTCCCTCACTACCGTCACTACCCTCTACCTCACTACCGTCACTACCCTCTACCGCACTACCGTCACTACCCTCTACCTCACTACCGTCACTACCCTCTCCCTCACTACTGTCACTACCCTCTACTTCACTACCATCACTATCCATTCCCTCACTATCGTCACTACCCTCTACCTCCCTACCGACACTACCCTCTCCCTCAATACCCTTTCCCTCACTACCACCATTACCCTTTACCTCATTAGCCACTACCTCACTACTGTCACTACCCTCTCCCTCACTACCGTCACTAGCCTCTCCCTCACTACCCTCTCCCTCACTACCGTCACTACCCTCTCCCTCACTACCGACACTACCCTCTCCCTCACTACCGTCACTACCCTCTCCCTCACTACCGTCACTACCCTCTACCTCACTACCGTCACTACCCTCTTCCTCACTACCCTCATCCTCACTATCGTCACTACCCTCTAACTCACTACCCTCTCCCTCACTATCGTCACTACCCTCAACCTCACTACCGTCACTACCCTCTACCTCACTACCCTCTCCCTCACTATTGTTACCTACCCTCTACCTCACTATTGACACTACCCTCTGCCTCACTACCCTCTCCTTCATTTTCGTCACTACCCTCTACCTCACTACCGTCACTACCCTCTACCTCACTACCGTCACTACCCTCTCTCTCACTACCCTCTACCTCACTACCGACACTACCCTCTTCCTCACTACCCTCTCCCTCACTACCGACACTACCCTCTCCCTCACTACCGTCACTACCCTCTCCATCACTACCGACACTACCCTCTCCCTCACTACCGTCACTACCCTCTCCCTCACTACCGTCACTACCCTCTACCACACTACCGTCACTACCCTCTACCGCACTACCGTCACTACCCTCTACCTCACTACCGTCACTACCCTCTCCCTCACTACCGTCACTACCCTCTACTTCACTACCATCACTATCCATTCCCTCACTATCGTCACTACCCTCTACCTCCCTACCGACACTACCCTCTCCCTCAATACCCTTTCCCTCACTACCACCATTACCCTCTACCTCATTAGCCACTACCTCACTACTGTCACTACCCTCTCCCTCACTACCGTCACTAGCCTCTCCCTCACTGCCCTCTCCCTCACTACCGTCACTACCCTCTCCCTCACTATCGACACTACCCTCTCCCTCACTACCGTCACTACCCTCTCCCTCACTACCGTCACTACCCTCTACCTCACTACCGTCACTACCCTCTTCCTCACTACCCTCTCCCTCACTATTGTTACCTACCCTCTACCTCACTATTGACACTACCCTCTGCCTCACTACCCTCTCCTTCACTTTCGTCACTACCCTATACCTCACTACCCTCTCCCTCACTATCATCACTACCCTCTACCTCACTGAACGTAGAGGAATGCAGATGGACTAGGTGAGGGAGGGCTTGTGTTTTGGTTTTGTGGGTAGAATCAGGTACAGAGCTCAGTTTTAAGGTTAGCAATCTTCCTCTCCCTCTTTCTCCCCCCTTTCTTTCTCTGTCCGTCTCTCTCTCTAGGATTCTCTCTCTCCTCAACTGAAGGGCTATATCTCTTTAATAATGCAGCCAGATATTTCATTCTGTGGATCAATAATGTATTTGATCATGTATTCTTTATTGTCCATGCAGCCTTTACTCCAGGCCTGCTCTGATCCTCTCACAGCCCAGACTTTACTCCCCTGATCACTCCACACACCCTTAATGGGATGGACACACTCATTACTATCAAACAGAAAGGGAGTAGCCAAGGGAGGGGTAGGACGAGAGGGGGGATGAGAAGATGTACACAAAGTAGAAGATGGAGAGGTTTAAAAGTTAGAAGGGGTTAGGATTTGGGGAAAAGTTAAACAAGAGAGCAGGATGGAGAGAGAGAGAGAGAGAGAGAGAGAGAGAGAGAGACATATTTCCCTCAAATTACACAGACCCACAAAGAATTTGAAAACAAATCCAATTTTGATAAACTCCCATATCTATTTGGTGAAATACCACATTGTGCCATCACAGAGCAGCAAGATGTGTGACCTGTTTCCACAAGAAAAGGGCAACCAGTTAAGAACAAACACCATTGTAAATACAAACAATATTTATGTTTATATTTATTTTCCCTTTCATACTTGAGCTATTTGCACATCATTACAACACTGTATATAGACATAATAACATTTGACATTTCTTTATTGTTTTGAAACTTTTGTCATGTTTACTGTTAATTTTTAATTATTTATTTAACTTTTGATTATTATCTATTTCACTTGCTTTGGCAATGTAAACAAACATTTCCCATGCCAATAAAGCCCTTAAAAGAGAGAGAGAAAGAGAGAGAGAGAGAAAGACTTCCCAAATGGTTAGCAACTTGTAAACATTACCAAATAAATGTACAATTATAACATGTAATTATGTTTCAGCCATGCAGCCAAAGTATCTTCCATTCCACTGCTACAAGGATGTGGATCTGTTACCAAGGTTTTGCCTTCCACCCACACTCTCCTGGCCTGTCCATTACTAATGCATCAGCAACCTCAGCCCATAGAACCCAGGGAACCCACCAGGGTTATATTTAAACAACCCAACCTATTGATTCTGACTAGTTCCATTTCTATTAAAACGCAGGTCCATAAATTCTCATTTGCATCGCAGATGGCAACAGGGCTATTGTTGTTTTCATAGCATGCATGGTTGGGCATTAGCACGGAGGCTGTGTGTGTGCGTGTGTATGTGTGAGATTAAAAAATGTGCCAAACCAATCTGCCTCAGAATTATCGATGGGGTATTGAGCTCGTTTACTTCTGTTCATACCGGGTTCTCAGGTGGGCTTTGGATGAAATATAGGTAATGAATACATTTTTAGTTGATCAGTTAAATGAGAAGAATCCATATTCACTGGCTTTACTAATGAGGAAGTGAGGAGCTGTTGAAAGAATAGTGCATTTTGTTCAGGAGATTTTACTCCAGCTAGCCTGAACCAGATCTGTTTGTGCTGTCTTGCCAGCTCCTGTGATCATTGTCACACACAAGACAGAGAGTCTAGACTAGAACCCCAACAGAGTCGTAATTAAAATCTCTTGTTGATGTTTGGCTCATCCAGGGTTTAAGATACAATCAGCCACAGCAAGTCCAGTCCCATTAGATCCCCATCTAACATCCATTCACATTCCCTTGGCCTGTTTGGTCTGGGTAGAAGTTGCCCATTGAGCACAGATCTAGGATCAGCTTACCCTCTCCAGATGCCTTTTTATTATCTCCCTCTCCCTATCTCCCTCTCCCTATCTCTTTCTCCCCAGTGCTCACTTGTAGTACATAGGCTACACATTAATGCACATACAGACACGGTTTCACACACACATACACACCACACACACACACACACACTCTCTTTCTCTCTTTCTCTCACACGCAAACACACTCTCTCAAACACTCTTTCACTCTCTCCCTCTTTCCCTCGTGCGTGCCTCTGTGCTGAGGGTGCTTTAAAAGTAGGCTAAGTAGTTGTATGTGAAGAACGAGGGAGCATCATGTCTCCCTTCTCTCCTCCGCCAGCCTACAACAACTCAGCAAGGGACACTCGTTTACTTTATGGAATATTACTTTCTCTCCTTCCGCTCAGTTTCCATGGCAGCTGCTATAAAAACATTATCTTCCCGGTATCATTATTTGTTTTTTACTCCCAGGAAGAAACATATGGCATGGGATTAGTTTCTTTATTCTGTAAATGTGTCTACCACGATCCGTGTGTATATTCAACATAACTAACAATCCGTGCATATATTCAACATATGAACTGTGAATATCTTAAAATATTTAGTAAATAAAACCATAATCTGTAAATATCTTAAAATATTTCACAAATTAAACCATAAATCACAAATAAATCTATGATCTGAAAATAGATTCAATATAGCTCACAAATAAAACTGCAATTTTAACAAATGTTCAGAAATCCCTAACATTTACAACTGTGGAATATGCATTTGCGCATTCAAAAAGTGCTTGTGGATGTATATTCTGTGCTTACAGAATTTCTAGAACTGTTTTTCGCCTGTTGATGTATTACAATCCACAAATGTGGCTTCAGATGAGAGTCGGCTATCTCCATTCATTGGGATCATCTTTGTGTGATGACATCAGAGTGATGACATCATGGCTGTGTCCTTCTTGGTAGAACGCTTTTTAGCTAGAAGTAGTGTAACGTGTGCGCCGGGTGGCAGGAAGCAGGTGCAGAAGTTGAGTATAATAATGAATAAATGCAGATGAACAAAACATGAGAAGTGTACAGAACGTGAGAGAAAACAATACTCTCTAGTGACTGATGTCTACTGAGGGATAAATAAAGGGGTATAATGAAGGAAATAATGATGTCCAGGTGTGCGTTATGATGGGAAGCAGGTGAGCGTAATCATGGTTACCAGGACCGGTGGTTAGTAGACCGGTGACATCGAGCGGCATGACAAGAAGTTCATGAAATGTGAGTTTAACGTTTATTTATTTATCAAATTATGTTAATATTTTAATTAATTACTTTCATACGAATGCTAAATTTGACCATTGGGACATGCAACCCCGAGTGTGTGCTTTCGCCCACTTGCCAAGCTAGCTAACGTAAGGCGATCTTGTCACCTGAATTTATTTTGTTTTAATCAGATAACGTAAACACGTACATCGCCTTGGTCCGTACAATTGCCCTTATTTTAGAGCCCCAAAAACGTAATACTTCCAGATCAACTAATGTCAATACAACTAATGCGTGATAGTGAGGAGAGATGTCATGTGGGAAAATTGCTTTTTTTCAATCAATCTGTCCAACTTTTCACCTTATTGCCTCTAAAATGTAAATAAAACACTATAAAGAGTTTATATAATGTGTCATTACATACCTATTTGTGTTGAATTTGAATCTGTTTTTTAGGGCAGTGTTAGTGATCTTAGAAGTAAACAGTAGCTTTGAGAATGATGATCGCATGCAATGATGACGCAAAAAATGACTAGGTATCCCCCCTCACCCCCATCACTGTCCATTTCTTGTTTTTAAAGGATGAGAGAAGTGCTACACCTGGTGGAGAAAGATTGTAAGACAGAAATGGTTGTTTTATGCGTGCTGTACGTTACTTGTTTTTAAAGGATGAGTGAAGTGTTACACCTGGTGGAGAAAGATTGTAAGACAGAAATAGTTGTTTTATGTGTGCTGTACGTTACTTGTTTTTAAAGGATGAGTGAAGTGCTACACCTGGTGGAGAAAGATTGTAAGACAGAAATGGTTGTTTTATGTGTGCTGTACGTTACTTGTTTTTAAAGGATGAGTGAAGTGCTACACCTGGTGGAGAAAGATTGTAAGACAGAAATTGTTGTTTTATGCGTGCTGTACGTTACGACACGCCACGACGTAATGGAGGGTCTGTTTAAAAATACAAATAAAATCTTTCTCCAATACTGTAGAGCCATTACCATGTCGATCAACGCTTGAATAGAAACGTAGTTCACACCCCGGTTTTGAAGTCAACACAGTCACTACAGTCCCATTAGTTTTATTTGTAGCCTCGTTTGAATGTTGCGGTTGTGCACATTTGTACGGAATGGGGTGAGTTTACGTTAATGTTGCAATTTCTTACCACCACACCAGTTGAGAGAGTGACGTATCCTGTCAAATAATACATTTCCCTGAAAGAATTGATTGAAACATTTCTCATTAGCTTACTAGCCAGATCACCAATTAAGGGTTTTAAAACTGAGCGGTTCTTCATAATTGACACATTTCTGAATTAACAATTACCTAGTAAGTTTAATTTTGGTTGTTAGTCTAAACAGCTGATGAGATCGCCTGCTAGCTATTGGTAGATTCCAACGCAAGCTAGTTAGCTAGCATGGCTAGTGGGCTGATGTCGAAAGCACACACTTGGGGTTGCATTCCCCAAAGGTCGAATTTAACATTCATATGAAAGTAATTTGTTGAACATCATAACATGAATTGTTGAATAAATACACATTTCATGAAGTTCTTCATTCTTCTTCTAGCTAGAAAGCTTTCTCCCAAGGACACAGACGCAATGTCATCACTGTGTGTCACATGACACAGATTATCCCAGTGAATGGAGACAGCAGACTCTCATCTAAAGTCACATTTGTGGATTGTAATACATCAACATGCAGAAAAAGTCTAGAAATTCTGTAAACACAGATCCACAATATCTTTTTTAATGCTCATTCCACAGTTGTAAATGTTAGGTATTTCAAAACATTTCCTCACATCCTTCTACATCTGTTCAAATGGTAGTTTTATTTGTGAGCTATGTTGAATATATTTACAGGTCATAGATATTTTTTGACTTATGGTGAATAACATAGCATTCCTGTACTTCCAGTGCTTCACAGTAAATTTACTCCTGTACAGTAACACATTAATTTTATGTTTTATCACCCAGCCTGTGGTTACAGCACATTGCAAACTCAATACTTTCTGTAGGCTCTGCAGTCCTCATCCCATTCAAGACACAGCAAACCGAGTCAATCACCCAACCAATGTTTTTCCATGTCAGCCCTGGGATTGGAAAAGGCAACTCTCCGGTTACTGGCTGGTCTCTCTAACCTCGAGACTGACTGTCTCTCTAACCTCGAGACTGTTATGAAGTGAGGAGACATGGACATCCTAGTTAGTAGGAAACATGAATGACTCTGTCTGGCACAGTATTTATCAACTCTGTCACGTTGCACCCTCCTACGGAGGGGGACAATGTGACTACTCCCACAGGGACTACAATCCACTCCATTAATGATTGTTTTCTCTTGTCTTGCAGGGTGGTCCGGGAGCACCTGGGGGAACAGGAAGTGGCCATCTCCTTGATGATCCACTCGGTAGAAGAGGGGGACCTGGGGAACTACTCCTGCTATGTGGAGAATGGCAACGGGAGACGGCAGGCCACCATCCAACTCTCCAGAAGGGGTAAGGGTTCTTTCAAATCAAATTGTATTTGTCACATGCACCGAATACAACAGTGAAATGCTTACTGACAAGCCCTTAACCAACCATGCAGTTTTAAGAATATATATTTTTTGAAATATAACAAATAATTAAAGAGAAACAAAAAAATAACAGTAGCGAGGCTATATACAGGTGATTCCAATAGAGTCAATGTGTGTGGACACTGGTTAGTCGAGGTAATTGAGGTGATATGTACATGTAGGTAGAGGTAAAGTGACTATACATGGATGATAAACAGAGTAGCAGCAGTGTAAAAATGGGGGGGTGGGGACAATGCACCCATAGCACACACCCATAAGCCACAAAACACTCTCCTGAAGGGGTATGGGCTCCCTCTCACAACCATACCCCACAATACACTCTCCTGAAGGGGTATGGGCTCCCTCTCACAACCATACCCCACAATACACTCTCCTGAAGGGGTATGGGCTCCCTCTCACAACCATACCCCACAATACATTCTCCTGAAGGGATAAGGGCTCCCTCTCACAACCATACCCCACAATACACTCTCCTGAAGTTTGTGTTTGCCACCATAGCGATGTGTGTTTGCGCTCCATTTCATTCAACTATCTCTGTTGTTTTTCTTACATTCGTCCATTATTCTTCGTTCTCTGGCATGACTTGTGCTAGACTGTCTTTATGTGGTGGTTGTCACTTTAGCCAATAGAGCAGATGTGATGGTTATTTAAGCAGCCAATGGCTCCTCTTCTTTTCCCAACAAACGAGTGTTTGGTTATTGTCATGTTTTCTTCCCAGGATGCAGAATTGATGCTGGAGGGAGGGAGGGGGGAAGGCTCTGTCTGAGGGAGGGAGGAAAGAGAGCGAGAGAGAGATGAGGAGAACGAGTGTCAAGGAAATGGAGAGAAGTTGGTATAAGGATGAAGGTTATACACTATGTCATGGCTCACCTAGACAATGAACCCAAATTTAGATCATCACATTCTCCCTTTTTTCCTCAAGTCAACATAATCCCCCTATCTCTTCCATGTGGATGTGCTGTACGGCTCAGAGTAGGGTAGACATGAGTAGGGTATAACAGAGCAGAACAGGGTAGAGCGCAGCAGAGTAGGATAGAACAGAACAGGGTAGACATGAGTAGGGTATAACAGAGCAGAACAGGGTAGAGCGCAGCAGAGTAGGATAGAACAGAGCAGGGTAGAACAGGATAGACATGAGTAGGGTATAACAGAGCAGAGTAGGATAGAACAGAGCAGGGTAGAGCAGAGCATAGACACCAGGGATGACTCTATTACTCTGCAGTCTGTCTTCTTATTGCAGCACATGCAAACAGCTGTGTACTACCATGCACATATACGTACATCAAATAATGATGGTGTTGGGAAACATTATTGACTGACTCTATAGTTTTAGTGACATGGTCTTTCTTTCGCTCCCTTTCTCTCCCCTCTGCTTTCTTTCTCCCCTTCTCTTCCTCTCTCTGTCTCTCTCTCTCTCTCAGCAGAGCTGATGTACACGGTAGAGTTGGCAGGTGGTTTGGGCGCCATTCTGCTGCTGCTGCTCTTCCTCATCTCTCTGTATAAGTGTTATAAGATTGAGCTCATGCTCTTCTACAGGAGACACTTCGGCAGCGACGACCTGGATGGAGGTAAGGGCTCAGCCAATAGGTGGCTGTTGTCTGTTTGTTTCTCTCTATCGCTCTCAATTTCTCATTTTTTCTCTCTCTTTATCTCTCTATCGCTCTCAATTTCTCTCTCCTTTTCTCTTTCTTTCTCTCTCTCAATCTCTTTCTCTCATTTTCTCTTTCTTTCAATTCAAGAGGTTTTATTGGCATGGGAAACATATGTTAACATTGCCAAAACAAGTGAAGTAGATAATATTTAAAACTGAATTCAACAATAAAAATTAACTGTAAACATTACACTCACAGATGTTCCAAAACAACAAAGGCATTACAAATGTCATATGTGTATATATACAGTGTTTTAACGATGAACAAATTGTTGTAACGATGTACAAAAGAGAAAATAAGTAAGCATAAATATGGGTTGTATTTACAATGGTGTTTGTTCTTCACTGGTTTACCTTTTCTTGTGGCAACAGGTCACACATCTTGCTGCTGTGATGGCACACTGGTATTTCACCCAGTAGATATGGGAGTTTATCAAAATTGGGTTTGTTTTCAAATTCTTTGTGGATCTGTAATCTGAGGGAAATATGTGTCTCTAATATGGTCATACATTGGGCGAGAGGTTAGAAAGTGCAGCTCAGTTGTGCAGCTAACCCTGTAATTTAAATGGATTTTTATTTGGATTTCATGTAATGGACATACACAAAATAGTCCAAATTGGTGAAGTGAAATTGAAAAGGTAACTTGTTTAATTAAAATAATACTAAAAATGGAAAAGTGGTTTGTGCATATGTATTCACCCCTTTGCTATGAAGCCCTAAAATAAGATCTGGTGCAACCAATTACCTTCAGAAGTCACATAATTAGTTAGATTGCAGACAAGTGAACTTTATTTAAGTGTCACATGATCTCAGTATATATACACCTGTTCTAAAAGGCCCCAGAGCCTGCAATACCATTAAGCAAGGGGATCCACCAAGCAAGAAGCACTATGAAGACCAAGGAGCTCTCCAAACAGGTCAGGGACAAAGTTGTGGAGACGTACAGATCATGGTTGGGTTATAAAAAAATATAAAACTTTGACCATCCCACGGAGCACCATTAAATACATTTAAAAAAACCTGCCAAGAGAGGGCCGTCCACCAAAACTCACGGACCAGGCAAGGAGGGCATTAAACAGAGAGGCAACAAAGAGACCGAAGATAACCTTGGAGGGGCTGCAAAGCTCCACAGCGGAGGTTGGAGTATCTGTCCATAGGACCACTTTAAGCCGTACACTCCACAGAGCTGGGCTTTACGGAAGAGTAGCCAGAAAAAAAATAAGCAAATGTGTTTGGTGTTTGCCAAAAGGCATGTGGGAGACTCCTTATACATATGGAAGAAGGTACTCTGGTCAGATGAGACTACAATTGAGCTTTTTGGCCATCAAGGAAAACGCTATGTCTGGCGCAAACCCAACACCTCATCACCCTGAGAATACCATCCCCACAGTGAAGCATGGTTGTGGCAGCATCATGCTGCAGGGATGTTTCTCATCGGCAGGGACTGGGAAACTGGTCAGAATTGAAGGAATGATGGATGGAGCTAAATACAGAAAAATCCTTGAGGGGAAACCTGTTTCAGTCTTCCAGAGATTTGAGACTGGGACGGAGGTTCACCTTCCAGCAGGACCACGACCCTAAGCATACTGCTAAAGCAACACTCTTGGTAGGCATGTTGTGTAAATCAAATGATTACAAACCTCAAAAAACAAAAATCAATTTTAGTTCCAGGTTATAAGGCAACAAAATGGGAAAAATGCCAAGGGGGTGAATAATTTCGCAAGCCACTGTAGTCAAAGCTTTCCTTAAGTTTGGGTCAGTCAGTGTTCAGGTATTCTGTTGCTGTGTACTCTCTGTTTGGGGCCAAATATAATACTACTTTGCTCTGTTTTCTTAACTCTTTCCATTGTGTCAAGTAATTCTCTTTTTGTTTTCTCATGATTTGGTTGGGTCAAATTGTGTTTCTGTCCTGGGGATCTGTGGGGTCTGTTTGTGAACAAGTCCCAGGACCAGCTTGCTTAGGGGGCTCTTCTCCAGGTTCATCTCTCTGTAGGTGATGGCTTTGTTATGGAAGGTTTGGGAATCACTTTCTTTTAGTTGGATTTAGAATTTAACAGCTCTTTTCTGGGTTTTGATAATTAGCAGGTATCAGCCTAATTCTGCTCTGCATGCGTTATTTGGTGTTCTACGTTGTACACGGACAATTTAGCAGAATTATGCATGCAGTCTCAATTTGGTGTTTGTCCCATTTTGTGAATTCTTGGTTGGTGAGCGGACCCCAGACCTTTAGAACCAATTGCGCATCACAGCATAAAACGGTGCCTGCCCGGTCTCTTCAGCCCCCCGGTAAGCACAGGAAGTTGGCGTAGGTCTCCTACCTGGCGTCGCCATACTCCCTGTGAGCCCCCCCCCCCAATAAATTTTTGGGGCTGACTCTCGGGCTTCCGTCCGTGTCGCCGTGCTCGTCTCTCCAACTCCATTCTCCGATAACCTTCTTCGCACTGCTCCAGCGATTCATGTTTTTAATAAAGACGACTACATGAACAGACTAAACAAAACAAGAAAAGTGAAAACCTAAACAGTCCTATCTGGTGCCAACACAAAGACAGGAACAATCACCCACGAAACACTCAAAGAATATGGCTGCCTAAATATGGTTCCCAATCAGACATAATGATAAACACCTGCCTCTGATTGAAAACCACTCCAGACAGCCATAGACTTACCTAGAAAACCCCACTAAGCCACAATCCCAATACGTACGAAAAAAACCCAAGACAAAACACACCACATACAAAACCCATGTCACACCCTGGCCTGACCAAATAAATAAAGAAAACACAAAATACTAAAGACCAGGGCGTGACAGAACCACCCCCCCCCTCCCCAAGGTGCGGACTCCCGGCCGCACAACTAAACCCATAGGGGAGGGTCCGGGTGGGTGTCTGTCCACGGTGGCGGCTCCGGCGCGGGACGTGGACCCCACTCTAACAAAGTCTTAGTCCATTTGCCTTGCGTCCTTAGATAGGCGACCCTCGCCGCCGACCTTGGCCTAGTAGTCCTCACCAAGGGCCCCACTGGACTGAGGGGCAGCTCGGGACTGAGGGGTAGCTCGGGACTGAGGGGTAGCTCGGGACTGAGGGGTAGCTCGGGACTGAGGGGTAGCTCGGGACTGAGAGGAAGCTCAGCACTGAGAGGAAGCTTAGGCAGGTACTGGGCTCTGGCAGATCCTGGCTGGCTGGCAGTTCTGGCAGATCCTGGCTGACTGGCAGTTCTGGCAGATCCTGGCTGACTGGCGGATCCTGGCTGAATGGCGGATCCTGGCTGAATGGCGGATCCTGGCTGAATGGCGGATCCTGGCTGACTGGCGGATCTGGAAGATCCTGGCTGACTGGCAGCTCTGGCTGCTCCATGCTGACTGGCTGCTCTGGCTGCTCCATGCTGACTGGCTGCTCTGGCTGCTCCATGCTGACTGGCGGCTCTGGCTGCTCCATGCTGACTGGTGGCTCTGGCTGCTCCATGCTGACTGGCGGCTCTGGCTGCTCCATGCTGACTGGCGGCTCTGGCTGCTCCATGCTGACTGGCGGCTCTGGCTGCTCCATGCTGACTGGTGGCTCTGGCTGCTCCATGCAGACTGGCGGCTCTGACGGCTCCTTGCAGACTGGCAGCTCTGGCGGCTCCTTGCAGACTGGCAGCTCTGGCGGCATCCTGCAGACTCGCAGCTCTGGCAGCTCCTTGCAGACTGGCAGCTCCTTGCAGACTGGCAGCTCCTTGCAGACTGGCAGCTCTGGACAGGCGGGAGACTCCGGCAGCGCTGTAGAGGCGGAAGGCTCTAGCAGCGCTAAACAGGCGGGAGACTCCGACAGCACTGTAGAGGAGGAAGGCTCTGACTGCGCTGAACAGGCGGGAGACTCCGGCAGCGCTGGAGAGGAGGAAGGCTCTGGCAGCGCTGGACAGGCGAGGCGCACTGTAGGCCTGATGCGTGGTGCTGGCACTGGTGGTACTGGGCCGAGAACACGCACAGGAAGCCTGGTGCGGGGAGCTGCCACCAGAGGGCTGATGCGTGGAGGTGGTACTGGATAGACCGGACCGTGCAGGCGCACTGGAGCTCTTGAGCAACGAGCCTGCCCAACCATACCTGGTTGAATGCTCCCGGTCGCCCTGCCAGTGCGGCGAGGTGGAATAGCCCGCACTGGGCTATGCAGGCGAACCGGGGACACCGAGCGCAAGGCTGGTGCCATGTAAGCCGGCCCAAGGAGATGCACTGGGGACCAGATGCGTAGAGCCGGCTTCATGGCACTTGGCTCGATGCTTACTCTAGCCCGGCCGATACGCAGAGCTGGAATGTACCGCACCGGGCTATGCACCCGCACTGGAGACACCGTGCGCACCACAGCATAACACAGTGCCTGCCCGGTCTCTTCAGCCCTCCGGTAAGCACAGGAAGTTGGCGTAGGTCTCCTACCTGGCGTCGCCATACTCCCTGTGAGCCCCCCCCCCCCAAGAAATTTTTGGGGCTGACTCTCGGGCTTCCATCCGCGTCGCCGTGCTCGTCTCTCCAACTCCATTCTCCGATAACCTTCTTCGCACTGCTCCAGCGAATCCCAGGCAGGCTCCGGCACTCTCCCTGGGTCGACCGCCCACCTGTCTATCTCCTCCCAAGTAGTATAGTCCATACTCTTGCCGTCCAAAACGTCCTCCCATGTCCATTCCTCTTTTCGCTGCTCCTGCTGCCTCTGCCTGTCACCACGCCGCTTGGTCCTGTTGTGGTGGGTGATTCTGTAAGGGTTTTCCTGTGTTGAAGGAGAGGCGGACCAAAATGCGGCGTGGTGGTTATTCATGTTTTTAATAAAGACGACTACATGAACAGACTAAACAAAACAAGAAAAGTGAAAACCTAAACAGTCCTGTCTGCTGCAAACACAAAGACAGGAACAATCACCCACGAAACACTCAAATAATATGGCTGCCTAAATATGGTTCCCAATCAGAGACAACGATAAACACCCGCCTCTGATTGAGAACCACTCCAGACAGCCATAGACTTACCTAGAAAACCCCACTAAGCCACAATCCCAATACGTACGAAAAAAACCCAAGACAAAACACACCACATACAAAACCCATGTCACACCCTGGCCTGACCAAATAAATAAAGAAAACACAAAATACTAAGACCAGGGCGTGACACCAATTTCCCTATGGTTGTATAACTGATTAAAATATCTTTAGCCAAATCCTAATTGGTATGTCTAATTCTATGTTCCTTTTGATGGCATAGAATGCCCTTCTTGCCTTTGTGGATTCTTTGTGGAAGTTACCTGTGTTGCTGATGTTTAGGCCAAGATATGTGTCGTTTTTTGTGTGCTCTAGGGCAATGGTGTATAGATGGAATTTGTATTTGTGGTCCTGGCGACTGGACCTTTTTTGGGGATCTTACTGAGATTTATTGTCAGGGCCCAGGTCTGGCAGTATCTGTGCAGAAGATCTAGGTGCTGCTGTAGGCCCTCCTTGGTTGGTGACAAAAGCACCAGATCATCAGCAAACAGACATTTGACTTCAGATTCTAGTATGGTGAGACCGGGTGCTACAGACTTTTGTAGTGCCCTTGCCAATTTGTTGATATATATGTTGAAGAGGGTGGGGCTTTTGCATCCCTGTCTCACCCCATGGCCTTGTGGGAAGAAATGTGTTTTTTGCCTATTTTAACTGCACACTTGTTGTTTGTGTACATGGATTTTATAATGTCGTATGTTTTTCTCCCAACACCACTTTCCATCAATTTGTAGACCAGACCCTCATGCCAAATTGAGTTGAAGGCTTTTTTGAAATCAACAAATCATGAGGAGACTTTGCCTTTGTATTGGTTTGTTTGTCAATTAGGGTGTACAGGGTGAATACATGGTCTGTCGTACGATAATTTGGTAAAAAGCCAATTTGACATTTGCTCAGTACATTGTTTTCACTGAGAAAATGTACGAGTCTGCTGTTAATGATGATGCAGAGGATTTTCTCAAGGTTGCCGTTGACGCATATCCCACGGTAGTTACTGGGGTCAAATTTGTCTCCACTTTTGTGGATTGGGGTGATCAGTCCTTGGTTCCAAATATTGGGGAAGATGCCAGAGCTAAGGATGATGTTAAAGAGTTTGATGAAGTCCAGGTTCCTACTCTTTATGCCAAAGGCAGATGACCTCAGGCCTTGGATATTCCAGGATGAGATAGTGAAGGCTTTGTGTTCCATAAAGTGTCCAGTGTTGTTGGTCATGTGGTTTGGCCTCAAGCCAAACCACACCTCTCTCTCACTCTCACACTCACTCACTCACACATATATACTTTATAAACTAGTCTGCATGTGTGCTTTGAAGGTTGTTTCTATGAAAGCCATTACCGGTCAGAGCCTGCAGCCGTAACAGTCTCCCAGGTACACACACACACACACACACACACGTCACATACATGAACACACACAAACTCCTCACTGACAGCCAGCCCATTGTCTCCAGTAATAACCCATTGAGTGAGGTGTGTGTGTGCTTGCATTCCTGTGTGTGTGTTTGTAGGTCACTAGGGATACATGGGAAAGAGGGGAGGCAGATTTTCAATTTGTTCTCCATTAAGAGAGGGATCAGTCTCAATATGTCATGGTATGATGTCCACCCTCTCCTGTGGACCAGCAGAGAACTGCTGTCTGCTTTGGGACGGGGAGGCTGGGACTAAGCCAACTCCCTCCCTACCCAAATCAAAGGAAAAAGTCTACCAACAAACTGAAGTTGGAGGCTTTTTTTGTTTCTCCTCCCAGATACAGTTAGTTCCGTCCTAGTTTGGGCTTGTTGGTGAGGCAACAAGGCATCACCTGTGTCCAAGTCATTACTGGAGCAAAGAACCGCCCTTGCTGTCTCTGCCTGGCCGGTTCCCCTCTCTCCACTGGGATTCTCTGCCTCTAACCCTATTACAGCTGCTGAGTCACTGGTTTACTGGTGCTCCTCCATGCCATCCCTAGGAGGGGTGCGTCACTTGAGTGGGTTGAGTCACTGACGTGATCTTCCTGTCTGTGTTGCCGCCCCCCCCCCTTGGGTTGTGCCGGGGCGGAGATCTTTGTGGGCTATACTCAGCCTTGTCTCAGAATGGTAAGTTGGTGGTTGAAGATATCCCTCTAGTGGTGTGGGGGCTGTGCTTTGGCAAAGTGGGTGGGGTTATATCCTACCTGTTTGGCCCTGTCCAGGGGGTATCGTCGGACGGGGTAACAGCGTCTCCCGACCACTCCTATCTCAGCCTCCAGTAATTTTGCTGTAATAGTTTGTGTTGGGGGCTAGGGTCAGTCTGTTATATCTGGAGTATTTCTCCTGCCTTATCCGGTGTACTCTGTCTCTGTCTGTCTGTCTGTCTCTGTCTGTCTCTCTCTCTCTCTCTCTCCTATGTATGTATATATTTTTTTTAATCATTCAAGTGCCTTCAATGAACCCCTTACAGACTCTGATCCCCTCCCCTCTTCCTACTCCTCTCCTTCTCCGTGCTCTGTGTCCTACCTGTGTGAAATAAGGGAAGCCTTTGAGCAGCTAGCGGGAATGCTGTGCCAGGTTTACAGATCAAGGATTATAGGAGAGCCTTTAGGGTCGGAAAACCACTGTGCACTAATGAGTTTATCTTCTGGGGAGAGGTGTGTTTGTGCGTGCGTGCGCATGAGACAAAATCAGAGTGGTTGTCCTGATAGCCTGTAGCTTCTGAGAGGAACTTGGTTTTCTGTTTTTGACACATTTGCTTCCTCTAGTGTTGTTGATCTATCAGTCTGGCTTTCTACTGCTTCCTCTAGTCTCTTGTTGATCCATCAGTCTGGCTTTCTACTGCTTCCTCTAGTGTTGTTGATCCATCAGTCTGGCTTTCTACTGCTTCCTCTAGTCTCTTGTTGATCCATCAGTCTGGCTTTCTACTGCTTCCTCTAGTGTTGTTGATCCATCAGTCTGGCTTTCTACTGCTTCCTCTAGTGTTGTTGATCTATCAGTCTGGCTTTCTACTGCTACCTCTAGTGTTGTTGATCCATCAGTCTGGCTTTCTACTGCAGATCTCAGCTCTATCATTATGTCTGGCAATATAATTATCTTTCTTTCACTTTCACATAATAAAGAGTCATTTTTTTGTCTGTTCATGCCTACATTCATATCCCTGAGTGTGCATATGCTTCACCCGACCTTCTCTGTGTGCTCTGTCTTTCTGTGTTTCTGGCAGATAATAAGGACTATGATGCATACCTGTCCTACACTAAAGTAGACCCTGACCAGTGGAGTCAGGAGACCAAGGAGGAGGAGCGCTTTGCCCTGGAGATCCTCCCTGACGTCTTGGAGAAACACTACGGGTACAAACTCTTCATCCCAGACAGAGACCTCATCCCCACAGGAAGTAAGTGATGACGAGGGGAGTGAGGGAGGGGGAGGTTGACGGGAGAGAGGGAGGGGGGAGGTTGACGGAGTGAGGGAGGGGGAGGTTGACGTGAGTGAGAGAGGGGGGAGGTTGACGGGAGTGAGGGGGGGGGGGGAGGGGGGAGGTTGACGGGAGTGGGGGAGAAGGAGATTGACGGGAGTGGGGGAGGGGGGAGATTGACGGGAGTGGGGGAGGGGGAGATTGACGGGAGTGAGGGAGGGGGGAGGTTGACGGGAGTGAGGGAGGCGGGAGTTTGACGGGAGTAGGGGAGGGGGGAGGTTGACGGGAGTAGGGGAGGCGGGAGGTTGACGGGAGTGAGGGAGTGAGGGAGGGGGAGGTTGACGGGGGTGAGGCAGGGGGAGGTTGACGGGAGTGAGGGAGGGGGAGGTTGACGGGGGTGAGGCAGGGGGAGGTTGACGGGAGTGAGGGAGGGGGGAGTTTGACGGGAGTAGGGGAGGTGGGAGGTTGACGGGAGTAGGGGAGGAGGGAGGTTGACGGGAGTGAGGGAGTGAGGGAGGGGGAGGTTGACGGGGGTGAGGCAGGGGGAGGTTGACGGGAGTGAGGGAGGGGGAGGTTGACGGGGGTGAGGCAGGGGGAGGTTGACGGGGGTGAGGCAGGGGGAGGTTGACGGGGGTGAGGGAGGGGGAGGTTGACGGGGTTGAGGCAGGGGGGAGGTTGACGGGAGTGAGGGAGGGGGGAGGTTGACGGGAGTGAGGCAGGGGGGAGGTTGACGGGAGTGAGGCAGGGGGGAGGTTGACGGGAGTGAGGCGGGGGGAGGTTGACGGTAGGGGGGAGGTTGACGGGAGTGAGGCAGGGGGGAGGTTGACGGGAGTGAGGGAGTGGGGGAGGTTGACGGGAGTGAGGGAATGGGGGAGGTTGACGGGAGTGGGGGAGGTTGACGGGAGTGAGGCAGGGGGGAGGTTGACGGGAGTGAGGCAGGGGGAGGTTGACGGGAGGGGGGAGGTTGACGGGAGTGATTGAGGGAGGGGAAGGTTGACAGGAGTGAGGGAGGGGGGAGGTTGACGGGGGGAGGGGGGAGGTTGACGGGAGGCGGGGGGGTTGACTGGAGTGAGGGAGGGGGAGGTTGACGGGAGGCGGGGGGGGTTGACTGGTGTGAGGGAGGGGGGAGATTGACGGTAGGGGGGGAGGTTGACGGGAGTGAGGCAGGGGGGAGGTTGACGGGAGTGAGGGAATGGGGGAGGTTGACGGGAGTGAGGGAGTGGGGGAGGTTGACGGGAGTGAGGCAGGGGGGAGGTTGACGGGAGTGAGGCAGGGGGAGGTTGACGGGAGGGGGGAGGTTGACGGGAGTGAGTGAGGGAGGGGGGAGGTTGACGGGAGTGATTGAGGGAGGGGAAGGTTGACAGGAGTGAGGGAGGGGGGAGGTTGACGGGGGGAGGGGGGAGGTTGACGGGAGGCGGGGGGGTTGACTGGAGTGAGGGAGGGGGGAGGTTGACGGGAGGCGGGGGGGTTGACTGGTGTGAGGGAGGGGGAGATTGACGGGAGGCGGGGGGGTTGACTGGGCTGAGGGAGGGGGAGGTTGACGGGAGGCGGGGGGGGGTTGACTGGAGTGAGGGAGGGGAGGGTTGACGGGAGGCGGGAGGGGTTGACGGGAGTGAGGGAGGGGGGGGTTGACGGGAGTGAGGGAGGGGGAGGTTGACGGGAGTGAGGGAGGGGGAGGTTGACGGGAGGCGGGGGGGTTGACTGGAGTGAGGGAGGGGGAGGTTGACGGGAGGCGGGGGGTTGACGGGAGTGAGGGAGGGGGGGGGTTGACGGGAGTGAGGGAGGGGGAGGTTGACGGGAGTGAGGGAGGGGGGGGAGGTTGACGGGAATGAGGGGTGTGTGGGGGGCCTGTTGGAGGGGGTAGGGTGGCGTAAAGAGGTAGGGGGTGTGTGGGTGTGATGAGGGGTAAGGGTTGTGGGGGTGGGGTAGAGGGGTTAGGAGTGTGTGGGGGGAAAGGGGTTGGGTGGGGGTGATGAGGGGTTGTGGGTGTGTGGGCTGGGGTAGAGGGGTAGGGAGTGTGTGGGGGTGATGAGGGGGTAGGGTAAGGGATGCTGTGTGTGGTTACGTGATAGTAGGTTCACAAATTTTGTTGTGGCTTGTACAGTTATTGTTGTTATTGTGATTGTTCTTTACTCTGTCACTATATCGTCTGCCTCTGTCATCAGTCACTATGTCATGGAAAGATCAGGTGTTCATAATATTCTGTGTATATGTGTAGTTTGTGCAACAAAGAAACTCTAAATAATATATCCATATCATCAATAGAACAACCTTTAGTACTTTCACCTGTGTCACTTATATAGTTGTTACATGTGCTGTATATTGCTTCAAATATATAATATATTGCTTTCCCATGCATATTGTTGTATCCCCTGTTGTGGAATTTTTTATTTATCCTTTATTTAACTAGGCAAGTCAGTTTAAAACAAATTCTTATTTACAATGACAGCCTACCCCAGCCAAACCCTAACATCACTGGGCCAATTGTGCACCACCTTCATGAGACTCCCAATCACGACTGGTTGTGATACAGCCTGGAATCAAACCAGGGTCTGTAGTGACATCTCTAGCACTGAGATGCAGTGCCTTAGACCGCTGCGCCACTCGGGAGCCCGAGTGTATGACTGTATACAACAGCAAGTGTTATATGCATACTGTGCATTTGTTTAAACAGGCATGCATGCACTTGTTCAGTGCATGATCATAGAATGCATGCTTATGATTGGTTGTAACCATCTGAACCGTCTTATTCCTGATGCACTCCTAAACACTATCATGTTCCTTTCAAGATCTATTAAATGGGCAGTGGAGTCAAAAAAAGTGATTTTTCTGTTTTTAAAATGATATTTCCACACTAAGGTTGAAATGCCCTTTTAATGTACAAGCTTTTTGAGAGAAAAAAGGCCTAAAATTTCAGCCTGTTCAGATGGGAAGGAGATTTTGGCCCACAGGCATAACATCACAATCCGATTAGATTATTCTGACCAATGGACAATCTTTTATTTGCATATGTATCCTCATACTTTGAAGGGGTAAGCGGGGTAGGCTCTAGGGTCTAGACAATCCTATCCACCAATCAGGACTGTGTATGTAAATATATCGTAATTTGTATCAACACGCCCACATGATCAGACTGAGCATTTCAATGGCAAAAGGAGGCTCCCAAACATAAATGATTGATTTTTGTATTTTGAAAGTTGCATATCTTGAAAACTTGAGTGCTGACAAGCAAAACATTTTGGGACCATGTCAACAATGGACTAATGAAACAAATACCAAAAATATAGTTTTTGGGTGGAGTTTTCCTTTAAGAACCCACTCCCTTTAACCGAGATGCAACATTCTCTCTCACCTTTCTAGTCCAAAATGTATTCTACTGTGTAGCCTATGCCACACTGACTGTGCCCTCAGCAAGGGAACTGTGTAACAGTGGACATGAGATACAGCTATCTCAGTATACATGCTGTAGGGCAGATATCATACAGTACATGTTATCCCTAGCAGCGTCCTCTCTTGTTCCCATTTAACCCATTAATACATTCATGAATATATTTTGTGAACATATTCTGATGCATGTGCCAATCTGTCTAGTAGTCCGTCTATGTATATGGTCCAGGTTGTTCATTACCAGGGCTCTACGTCTAGCTGGGTCTTGATGTTCAGTATCTATTACCACAGCTTTACATCTAGCTGGGTCAGGAAGTTCAGTATCAGTATTGACTCCTGAGTGGCGCAGCAGTCTACAGACTACAGACCCTGGTTCGATTCCAGGCTGTATCACAACCAGCCGTGATTGGGAGTCCCGTAGGGCGGCGCACAATTGGCCCAGCTTCGTTAAGGGTTTGGCCGGGGTAGGCCGTCATTGTAAATAAGAATTTTATTTTTCTTAACTGACTTGCCTAGTGAAATAAAGGTAAAAAAAGGATATATAGAAATCTATTACCACAGCTCTATGTCTAGCTGGGTCAAGATGTTCTGTATATATTACTACATCTAGCTGGGTCAGGATGTTCTGTATATATTACTACATCTAGCTGGGTCAGGATGTTCTGTATATATTACTACATCTAGCTGGGTCAGGATGTTCTGTATATATTACTACATCTAGCTGGGTCAAGATGTTCTGTATATATTACTACATCTAGCTGGGTCAAGATGTTCAGTATATATTACTACATCTAGCTGGGTCAGGATGTTCTGTATATATTACTACATCTAGCTGGGTCAAGATGTTCTGTATATATTACTACATCTAGCTGGGTCAAGATGTTCTGTATATATTACTACATCTAGCTGGGTCAAGATGTTCTGTATATATTACTACATCTAGCTGGGTCAGGATGTTCTGTATATATTACTACATCTAGCTGGGTCAAGATGTTCTGTATATATTACTACATCTAGCTGGGTCAGGATGTTCTGTATATATTACTACATCTAGCTGGGTCAGGATGTTCTGTATATATTACTACATCTAGCTGGGTCAGGATGTTCTGCATATATTACTACATCTAGCTGGGTCAGGATGTTCTGCATATATTACTACATCTAGCTGGGTCAAGATGTTCTGTATATATTACTACATCTAGCTGGGTCAAGATGTTCTGTATATATTACTACATCTAGCTGGGTCAAGATGTTCTGTATATATTACTACATCTAGCTGGGTCAAGATGTTCTGTATATATTACTACATCTAGCTGGGTCAAGATGTTCTGTATATATTACTACATCTAGCTGGGTCAAGATGTTCTGTATATATTACTACATCTAGCTGGGTCAGGATGTTCTGTATATATTACTACATCTAGCTGGGTCAGGATGTTCAGTATATATTACTACATCTAGCTGGGTTTCATGTGGAATAGAGTGAAAGAGTGAACACATCCAGTGAGACTACTGCTCCGGCGGTATGGTAGGCAGCTTCAGACAGAATGGGACATCATAGAGGGACATGTTTAGAGGCTGTTACTGTAGTTACTGCACTGCTGGATGAGAGAGAGACAGCTGAACGGAGAAACTAGTCCCTAGTCAGAGTTATACAACAAGTTGCTAAAAAACTGTGTGTGAGAGAGAGAACGAGAGAGCAAAATAATTTCTAGTTCATATGCCAGTGTTACGCAAGTCCTCTTTGGTGTGTGTGTTCTCCTGTGATCTGAGTCTCAATGTTGACATGTTTTATGTTTAGGTCTGGCCAATGAGCTTTACCAGGATGACACAAGACTTCTTAGAGGTACATGTCCTCAGTCTCCCTCTTGTGTCAGCAACTGTGATGCACTTCCTCTCTGGACAGGAAGAGAAGCTTAGGGTGGGCATTTTGTAAGCGTTTACACAGCAGGAGCATAGCTTTTAAGTCAGAACACACACACTCTAGCACACAAACACAGGCAAACACACCCACGTACACAAACACACATGCCATTGCACACAGACACACGCAGATCCAAAAACCTCAGAGGGAGAGAGAGATTAGAAGTGATGTAGATAGTGTTGACTAAGACCAGTTGTAGTATACAGGTTGGAGGCACCTTCATTGGGGAGAACGGGCTCGTGGTAATGACTGGAGCGGAATAAGTGGAATGATATCAAATTCATGAAACACATAGTTTCCATGTGTTTGATGGCATTTTATTTGCGGCGTTCCGGCCATTATTATGAGCCGTTCTCCTCTCAGCAGCCTCCTGTGTTATAGTAATTGTATGTTTAAACGCTAAACTGTTGTCTGACTGCTGTCCGGTTTGTGTTGTATGTCTTGTAGTTGTCCATCCATTGTACTGTGAAGTGGTGTGCTCGATGTCTCATGTCCACATCATGTTACAACAAATATATTACTGTATACAGTAGCTTGTGAAAGTAATTTCCCCATTTTGTTGCCTTACAACCTGGAATTAAAATAGTTTTTTGGGATGTTTGTATCATTTGATTTACACAGCATGCCTACCTCTTTGAAGATGCAAAATATGTTTTATTGTGAAAGAAACAAGAAATACAACAAAAAATTGAAAACTTGAGAGTGCATAACTATTTACCCCCTCAAAGTCAATACTTCGTAGAGCCACCTTTTGCAGCAATTACAGCTGCAAGTATCTTGGGTATGTCTCTATAAGCTTAGCACATCTAGCCACTGGGATTTTGTCCATTCTTCAAGGCAATACTACTCCAGCTCCTTCAAGTTGGATGGGTTCCACTTGTGTACAGCAATCTTTAAGTCATACCACAGATTCTCAATTGGATTGAGGTCTTTGATTAGGCCATTCCAAGACATTTAAATGTTTCCCCTTAAACCACTCAAGTGTTGCTTTAGCAGTATGCTTAGGGTAATTGTCCTGCTGGAAGGTGAACCTCCGTCCCAGTCTCAAATCTCTGGAAGACTGAAACAGTTTTGCCTCAAGAATTTCCCTGTATTTAGTGCAATCCATCATTCCTTCAATTCTGACCAGTTTCCCAATCCCTGTCGATGGACAAACATCCCCACAGCATGATGCTGCCACCACCATGCTTCACTGTGGGGATGGTGTTCTCGGGGTGATGGGGGGTGTTGGGTTTGCACCAGACAGCGTTTTCCTTGATGGCCAAAAAGCTCAATTTTAGTCTCATCTGACCAGATTTCTTTCATATGTTTGGGGAGGTACCCACATTGCCTTTTGGCGAACACCAAAAATGTTTCCTTATTTTTTTTCTGCACACTCTTCCGTAAAGCCCAGCTCTATGGAGTGTATGACTTAGTGGTCCTATGGGCAGATACTCCAATCTCTGCTATGGAGCTTTGCAGCTCCTTCAGGTCAATTTGGACTATTTTGTGTATGTACATTAAATAAAATAAAACATTCAGATTACAAGTTGTAATGCAACAAAATAGGAAAAACGCCAAAGAGGGTGAATAATTTTGCAAGGCGCTGTACAAAACATGTTATAGAACATATGTTACTGTCTACAAAACATGTTATAGAAAATATGTTACTGTATACAAAACATGTTATAGAAAATATGTTACTGTATACAAAACATGTTATAGAACATATGTTACTGTCTACAAAACATGTTATAGAAAATATGTTACTGTATACAAAACATGTTATAGAAAATATGTTAGTGTATAGAATAATCTAAGCTGTTTTGAGTTTTCCCTTTTTCAAGGAGATTGATTGTATGCTGAGTGCTTTGGGTTCTCCCTCTCCCTTCATCCCTCTGTCTCTCTCCCTCTATCCAGCCTACATCGAGGACGTGGCGCGCTGTGTGGACCAATCCAAGCGCCTCATCATTGTCATGACGCCCAACTATGTGGTGCGGCGGGGGTGGAGCATCTTTGAGCTGGAGACACGCCTCCGCAACATGTTGGTCACCGGGGAGATCAAGGTGATTCTGATTGAGTGTGCCGAGCTGCGTGGCATCATGAACTACCAAGAGATGGAGGCCCTCAAACACACCATCAAGACCCTCACCGTCATCAAGTGGCGTGGCCCAAAGAGCAACAAGCTCAGCTCCAAGTTCTGGAAGCAACTGCAGTATGAGATGCCCTTCTGCCGCACCGAACCCATGCTGAGCCATGAGCCAGCGATGGACGTCAGCGAGCAGGGCCCCTTCGGCGAGCTCCAGACCGTCTCCGCCATCTCTATGGCAGCTGCCACCTCCACCGCCATGGCCACGGCACACCCGGAACTCCGCTCGTCCTTCCACAACTCCTACCACACCACCATGCGGCAGAAACACTACTACCGCAGCTACGAGTACGACCTGCCGCCGGGGGGCACGCTGCCGCCGATGTCATCACTAGGCAACCAGCACACCTACTGCAACATCCCACTGACGATGCTGAATGGACAGAGGCCGCCAGCGGGGAAGAGCCGCGAGCACAGTGTGGAGGAGGACCACACTAACCACGCCATGCTGCCTCTGTTACCCAGGGAGACCAGCATCTCCAGCGTCATCTGGTGACCAGGGGGAGCGGGGCAGGGTAGAACCTTACGACACTAGCAGAGAAACGCGGTTTGGTCTGGTTTGACTTGGATCGGTTTGGTGTCACGCTTCTATGAGCCAGTACTGATTGGCTACATCTGAGAGATTGTGATGAGTTTGGTTAGGAGTGGACCCATGTGAACAGGCAAGACAAAGTCAGGGGGAGGTTTGGTTTGGAACGTGGTCCTCATGTATGCAGAGGAGAAGTTCTTAACCCTTAAAGATTCAAACTGACAACAACAAACTGTTTGATCAAAAGACATCAGAGTTTGATCAACATGAACTGTGAATAAAAAATAAAAGAACCCACGCATTGGCACTTGTGCATGCGCGCGTACACACACACACACACACACAAAAGGAAAACAGGGTCCTGTACATATATTTTCAATTTATTTGTAGCATAGGTGTCTTCCTGTTTGTGTTTTTCTCTTTTTATTCAGTCATGTTTGTTGCCTTCATTACTTTAACTTGTCACACAGATTTATATATTTCTATTTTTTCTGTTTTTTATTTATTTTGATTGAATTACAATATGCTTATGAAGAAAGCCAGTATGTCATGTATCTGCGCTGTTCTGTTTTCTATCTTGACTTTATGTAGTTTAAGATTTTTTTTTACACACTTTTGGGGAATTGCCTGGACATTGCAATGTTTTACTCCAAGGAGCAGCATCTTGTTGTTGACCTGTATAAGGTGTATATCTAGTTTTTAAAACAATCTTTTAAAAAAATCATAGAATATGCAAAAAGAAGGAAGAGCTACTGGTGATGTTGATGTAACTTCCTGTGGACCAGAGGAAGGGGAGGATTTAGAGAGGGGTCCTAGTCCTCTCCAGTCAGTCAGTCAGAGCTCTCTCTAAAGCTTCATATTTTATATAAAAACAAACAGCCTCGCTGTTTTAGTGTGATAGTGAAATCCCTCACCTTAAAAAGAAATGTGTTGATTATTTTAAAAATAAGTATATTTTTATAACAAAAAGAGTTTGCTTGGAAAGTCATACTTATTTACATTTCATCTGACATTAAGGGGGAGGTGTGTGTGTGTGTGTTAGGCTGGTTTTGTACACCACTTAGATATGTGGTTCCTGGTTTGTTAAAGGCCCAGTGCAGTCAAACGTGATTTACTTGTGTTTTATGTTTCTACACTGAGGTTGGAATAATACTGTGAAATTATGAAAATTATAAGGCCCTTTTAGTGTAGGAGCTGTTTGAAAAGCTGTTTGTTCAGCCTGTTGGAGGGAGGGAGTTTTGATCTTTCATGGTAACACCATGCAGTAAATTAGAACAATAAGAAAGAGTACCAAGCCTCTCTGCCAATAACAGAACATTTTCAGTTTCCCCTTCCCACTCAAACCACTCACAGACAGTCTTAGCAAAATTCTTGCTTGATAAATTGATATTTAGACACTAATTAATTTTTTTGACCATTTTAATTGTAAACAGTCACAGAAAGGCACTTAATTCTTACCCAGAAATGATTTGATATTGAGATAAAAACAGCTGCATTGGACCTTTTAAGATAACAGTATGGATTTTGAGTACCTCATGAAACATTTTTAGATTTAAAAAATACATTTTCAATGTCTTGGTTGAGTTCTTGAAATATTTTCCCATGCTGAGAAGTCTGTTTTTAATCCATGCTTATCCAGGTCATGTTTAAGGAAAGAAAAAGTGTGTTTGTGCTTTAAAATACTTTTTAAATTATATTTGAAGGTGTAATTTCTGAGTATGCATAGCAAATAGATACATATTCTATATATGATATAGCTATTTATATAAATATATAAACACGATATTCACTTGGAAGGAAATGTCTATCTTTATAAAAACACAATCCATTCTTATCAGTTGCCCTTACGTTCTCACTGCATATTAAACATGTGGATCTCCTCTCGATTCATTTATGTTCTGTTCATTTTAAACAGTCTTCCATGGTCCAAAAGACAGAGTTCCGGCCATCCAGGACCAGAATTCAATGGTTCTGCTCTGTAAGTAGTAGCTACTGTAGGCAGGCGAAATGAAGAGATGATTAAACACTGCCATCTGCTGGTTAATGTTGAATTAGCAATTGGTGCAATGAGACAAATAGGATCCACACACACGTGCACACAGTCATGCACAGTAATATGGCCAGTGAGTGTGGCAGGCTGGCATGAATACACACATGTTCTCTCTCGCTCTCACACACCACAGTGGCAGGCATCAGTTATATAGCTGGTGTGTCTTCTGACAGCTGGCCTTTTATTACTACATACACGATTAATATACTTATTATCTTTATCAATTAGGGTCTTAATTGGAAAGAAAATGGGCCCCATGAAGAGGATAGAGGGGCAGCAGGTAGCCTAGTGGTTAGAGTGTTGGACTAGTAACCGAAAGGTTGTGAGATCGAATCCTGAGCTGACAAGGTAAAAATCTGTTCAGCCCCTGAACAAGGCAGTTAACCCACTGTTTCTAGGCCATAATTGAAAATAAGAATTTGCTCTTAACTGACTTGCCAAGTTAAACAAAGGTAAAACCGAGGAGAGACCTTTGGTGTGGAGAAAATGGTGTGATTATATATCTGGCCTATCAGAGGACAAAGTGGTGCTACCGTCATGCTACCTCCACTCGCACACGCCTATCCAATTATTTCAGGTCTACACCAGAGTGAAGGGGTAAGGTCTGATGGGGGGCATGGTTGGGGGCTTGCGGTCCACCCACAGGTTCTGGATTCCCTCATTGTCCCGGTAACAGCTCACACTCCTCCTGCCGCCGGTTCCATGGCATCTGTTGTCGTCTTCTTAGCGTAATGCTACTCCTCCTACCTCCCCTCGCACACATTCATCCCCAGTACGTGGTTGCACATTGGGTTTGACCGCTCAGAGCGCCTGACCACCTTGTGACCACCTTGTGACCACCTTGTGTCTCCACGCTTCCCTGCTCCTCATCTGTCACACACACCCAAACAGTCCTACAGTATAGCAACTGGGCAGGAAGATTTCTCTAGAATCCGGATTGCATCGAGCCCTAAAACCCTACAAGTTTTGTGTCTTTGAGGTGTTGAGCAGTTCTCCCCACCCCCTGAATCCCTCCTGCAGATCTTGGCCAGAGTAGCATTCCCATTTGTTCCGGGAACATCCTGCCCATTGATGGTGAGATTTGGAGAGAAGCGAAACACTCCCGGAGGCCATCCAACTCTGCAGGTCATTTCCTCAAGATTTTCTTCTGCACACCTGTGACTGCCCTGAAGCTGGGTTTTGTGTGTGTGCGCGCATGTGTGTGTCTGTGTCCGCATGAGTGCGTGACACTACCAGTGTGATGTTTAAACAGTGCCATCTTGTGGTCATTACAGGTCCATTGCTGTTTCTCTTACCAGCCTCATGATCATCCTATAATGGATACAATTACACTCTAAACTGTGTGCTTGCATGATAAATTAATGCAATAGCACGGCAACAATCACCTATTGCCTCAGACAGAGACACAGGAAAAATCTATTGAGTCGAAACCAGAGTATGAGTAGAGTATCAATATGGTGAGATGTGAATCCAGGACAACAGTGAGTGGTAGAGGATTTATATAACCAAGCCCGGAGCTATACTGGGATTTCTACCAATCAGATTTGAAGAAGGCCATTCTTCACTGCTTAGTACCAGCTAGCTTCCTAGGGCTCAGATCCCACACTGCGATGAAAAGAGAATGTTCCAACCTGAACAGAGAAGGACAACTGTGGAAAAAAGGTCATGTCCGCGCCATGTTTGCTGCTCCCAATTCAGACCCGTGTTGAATTAAAGATCGCATGTGGGAGCAGCGAACTGTGAACAGACATCAAACTTTATTCAGAACACATAATCCACCATAGTTACTGAAAAGGAACATTGGGTTTTCTGATCTGTCTGGGTAGATGTTGCCCTTAGGCACAGATCTAGGAACATTTTACCCTTAACCTTAATCGTTAGGGGGTAAAACTCCACTCTGACCTTAGATCAGTGTCCAGGGGCAACATCATCCTACGCCTTTCTGATCACCATAGAGACAGTTTGAGCACCACTCACCTGACACAAGCACGGCAAAGCAGTTCAGAGAATACTTTTATGATAGAAAAATAGTTTTATATAAAAAGAAAGTTACAGGCTGATCATCAGCCTGCCCCCAACACCCCCTTCACCCCACTGTTCTTAAACAACCAGTGTCCAAAACATCTTTAACAAAACACACACCTCTTCCTTTGTCTGTCCTTCTGTTCAACAGGCCATCCAGATCAAACGGTTGGTTAACAGTTAGTTAGTTCTATTAGAACTACAGATGTGTTCTTCTGTCCGTTCGATGGAAAGGGCCAGTCCAGAATAAACCCCACAGATATTGATCTGAGAGGATTTGATAGATGTAATATAGCGGAAAAAAAACATTTATAGCCAACCGGAGGGTAAGGTGGAGCTATCATATTGTTCCTGTACAGCCAACCCGGAGGGCAAGGTGGAGCTATCATATTGTTCCTGTATAGCCAACCGGAGGGCAAGGTGGAGCTATCATCTTGTTCCTGTACAGCCAACCGGAAGGCAAGATGGAGCTATCATATTGTACCTGTATAGCCAACCGGAGGGCAAGATGGAGCTATCATATTGTACCTGTATAGCCAACCGGAGGGCAAGATGGAGCTATCATATTGTTCCTTTATAGCCAACCGGAGGGCAAGGTGGAACTATCATATTGTACCTGTATAGCCAACCGGAGGGCAAGATGGAGCTATCATATTGTTCCTTTATAGCCAACCCGGAGGGCAAGGTGGAGCTATCATATTGTTCCTGTACAGCCAACCCGGAGGGCAAGGTGGAGCTATCATATTGTTCCTGTATAGCCAACCGGAGGGCAAGGTGGAGCTATCATCTTGTTCCTGTACAGCCAACCGGAAGGCAAGATGGAGCTATCATATTGTACCTGTATAGCCAACCGGAGGGCAAGATGGAGCTATCATATTGTTCCTTTATAGCCAACCCGGAGGGCAAGGTGGAGCTATCATATTGTTCCTGTATAGCCAACCGGAGTGCAAGGTGGAGCTATCATATTGTTCCTTTATAGCCAACCGGAGGGTAAGATGGAGCTATCATCTTGTTCCTGTACAGCCAACCGGAAGGCAAGATGGAGCTATCATATTGTTCCTGTACAGCCAACCGGAGGGTAAGATGGAGCTATCATCTTGTTCCTGTATAGCCAACCGGAGGGCAAGGTGGAGCTATCATATTGTTCCTGTATAGCCAACCGGAGGGCAAGGTGGAACTATCATATTGTTCCTGTACAGCCAACCGGAGGGTAAGATGGAGCTATCATATTGTTCCTGTATAGCCAACCGGAGGGCAAGGTGGAACTATCACATTGTTCCTTTATAGCCAACCGGAGGGCAAGGTGGAACTATCACATTGTTCCTTTATAGCCAACCGGAGGGCAAGGTGGAACTATCACATTGTTCCTTTATAGCCAACTGGAGGGCAAGGTGGAACTATCATATTGTTCCTTTATAGCCAACTGGAGGGCAAGGGGGAGCTATCGTCTTGTTCCTGTACAGCCAACCGGAGGGTAAGATGGAGCTATCATCTTGTTCCTTTATAGCCAACTGGAGGGCAAGGTGGAGCTATCGTCTTGTTCCTGTACAGCCAACCGGAGGGTAAGATGGAGCTATCATCTTGTTCCTTTATAGCCAACCGGAGGGCAAGGTGGAGCTATCATATTGTTCCTTTATAGCCAACCGGAGGGTAAGATGGAACTATCATATTGTTCCTTTATAGCCAACCGGAGGGTAAGGTGGAACTATCATATTGTTCCTTTATTGCCAACTGGAGGGTAAGGTGGAACTATCATCTTGTTCCTTTATTGCCAACTGGAGGGTAAGGTGGAACTATCATATTGTTCCTTTATAGCCAACTGGAGGGTAAGGTGGAACTATCATCTTGTTCCTTTATAGCCAACCGGAGGGTAAGGTGGAACTATCATATTGTTCCTTTATAGCCAACCGGAGGGTATGGTGGAGCTATCATATTGTTCCTTTATAGCCAACCGGAGGGTAAGGTGGAGCTATCATATTGTTCCTTTATAGCCAACCGGAGGGTAAGGTGGAGCTATCATATTGTTCCTTTATAGCCAACCGGAGGGTAAGGTGGAGCTATCATATTGTTCCTTTATAGCCAACCGGAGGGCAAGGTGGAACTATCATATTGTTCCTTTATAGCCAACCGGAGGGTAAGGTGGAACTATCATCTTGTTCCTTTATAGCCAACTGGAGGGTAAGGTGGAGCTATCATATTGTTCCTGTATTGGGCATGTTTTTTTTACTTATTACTATCCAATAGGAGCTAGGGGCTAGCGGAAGTGGGGAAATGGGGGTGGAGAGTCTAGGGCAAGGTCACGTTTCTAGTGGGTAAGGAATAGGTGAAATTGCCTAGGGAGTAAGGACTAAGAGAAGGACTTGGGGGCTATATCTAGGGGTTGTTTCTGGACAGGACCATAGAAAGCCTCTACTTCCCATAGAACATCTCCAGCAGGACCTCCTCCATATTGACGGCTCCAATGATGGGCTTGAAGAAGAGCTGTGCCACCACCGGGGGGCTGATGGCCCTCAGCATGGCCAGGGCGATGAGCAGCTTGGCAAAGCGCGTGGCGTCGTCCCGGTGGATCAGCTTCACATACTCGTTGAGAGCCTGGTGAGCCTCGCTCCGCAGTGACTGGATGTAGTTGAGGTAGCACAGACCAGGGAGATCTGGGGAGAGGTGGAGGGGGTGGGGGATAGTAGTGGAGGAGAATAAATCAATTATCATATAGAAACTTTGGACAAGTACATGAACTGTTTGGGTTGAAATTCAGGGAACCCGAGTCATCATGGTAACCAGGTGTCTCATCTGTTGAAAAATGAGAAGGTCTTGATTGTAGACTACCTCCCAAATCATCCACAAATATCTCACAACGCCTTCTGGCAAGGTTTCTGAAGTCTCCAGATATTGAAGGATGCAAATCTCTTAAAACAATACCAATTGCTAAAACAATACCACAAACTGCTTCCTTAGAAGTAGATGAAGGGAATACATAGGCTAATATGGTGACTGTACACTGTGTTTAATGTTGAAAACATTAAGAACACCTGCTCTTTCCATGACATAGAATTACCAGGTGAATCCTTATTGATGTCACGTGTTAAATACACTTCAATCAGTGTAGATGAAGGGGAGGAGACAGGTTAAAGAAGGATTTTCAAACCCTGAGACAATTGAGACATGGATTGTTCAAAGGCACTTAAATACTTTTAAGGCGGTGATGCAACTGGTCAGGATGCTCTCGATGGTGCAGCGGTATAACTTTTGAGAATCTGGGGACCCATGCCAAATCTTTTTTGACAAACTATTGAAGTGCCTTCGAACGGGTATGGTAGTAGGTGCAAGGCGCGCCAGTTTGAGTGTGTCAAGAACTGCAAAGCTGCTGGGTTTTTCACACTCAACAGTTTCCTGTGTGTATTAAGATTGGTCCACCACCCAAAGGACATACAGCCAACTTGACACAACTCTGGGAAGCATTGGATGAATTGAGGCTGTTCTGAGGGCAAAATTGGCTCCTAATGTTTTGTACAATCAGTGTATGTTTGGTTTAACTGGATTATAAATATACTGTATATATACATATTGACTGCCTTTGATTATTAAAGTAGAAAGGTTGCACAAATATAGAATTTTAAAAGACTGTTATATTAAATGAAGTGCCACATGGAACATTAAATAAATCTGTTTCTCATATAATCAAGTGCCAGAATTCTGCATTTTAACATGTCCCTCTGTGCATCCTCTCTGACATCCAGGAACCACTTAACCCCAACATTTCTTCATTTTGACATGTCCCTCTGTGCATCCTCTCTGACATCCAGGAACCACTTAACCCCAACATTTCTTCATTTTGACATGTCCCTCTGTGCATCCTCTCTGACATCCAGGAAGATTTTAAACCACTTAACCCCAACATTTCTCCAAGTTTAAACCATCATTGTAAAGCCCTAGTTATTTTGTTACTTTGACAAAGTCATTTCTGAAGATAATTTATACTGTCTATGGACATTTTATTGTGTTTTGTCATGGAAAACTAAGTGGGTCGTGCATTCAACTTCAACCGTGTTACCCATAGTCAGCAAGGCAATCAAACCCTCCGCAAGGCAATCAAACAAACAAAATACCAGTACAGGGACCGGTACAACCGTTTTGCTCTTGAGATGGAAAAACGTGTATTTTTTAAGGTGAATATGTGCTCTTTATGGCAGAATCTTAAAATTTGCTGATTCGTTTTTTTTTCTACTCAAAAGGCTTAATTGGTGGAAAGACCCAATTGTCCATTATGCCCGAAATTACCCACATATTAAATCAGCTTTGTTTGTTTTCTGTATAAAATATAAATATGTAACTGCTTTTCAAACTTTCAGAACTAGAGACAGAGTAATGTATTAAATTGCATATAGGGTATGTAGGCTATACCAATACATGAACTCAATCAAGGACACAACGAGACAATGACTAGTGCGTAAATACCGGTACAGGGACAAAGTGGAGTCGCAATTCAACGGCTCAGACACGAGACGTATGTGGCAGGATCTACAGAAAATCACGGACTACAAAAAGAAAACCAGCCACGTCACGGACACCGACATCCCGTTTCCAGACAAACTAAACACCTTCTTTGAGGATAATACAGTGCCACCGTGGCGGCCCACTAACAAGGACCGTGGCCGACGTGAGTAAAACATTTAAACGTGTTAACCCTCGCAAGGCTGCTGGCACAGACGGCATCCCAAGCCGCGTCTTCAGAGCATGTGCAGACCAGCGGCTGGTGTGTTAACGGACATATTCAATCGCTCCCTATCCCAGTCTGCTGTCCCCACATGCTTCAAGATTGCCACCATTGTTCCTGTACCCAAGAAGGCAAATATAACTGAAGTAAATGACTACCGCACGTAGCACTCACTTCTGTCATGAAGAAGTGCATCTTACCGACCACCCGAGACCCACTTCAGTTTGCTTACCCCCCCAACAGGTCCACAGACGATGCAATCACCATCACACTGCACACTGCCCTATCCCATCTGGACAAAAGGAATATCTATGTAAGAATGCTGTTCATTGACTACAGCTCAGCATTCAACACCATAGTATCCTTCCAAGCTCATCACCTAGCAGGAGGCCCTGGGTCTCAACCCCACCCTGTGCAATTGGGTCCTGGACTTTCTGACGGGCCGCCCCCAGGTGGTGAAGGTAGGAAACAACGTCTCCACTTTGCTGACCTTCAACACTGGGGCCCCACAATGGTGTGTGCTCAGCCCCCTCCTGTACTCCCTGTTCACGCACGACTGTATGGCCACGCATGCCTCCAACTCAATCATCAACTTTGCAGATGACACAACAGTAGTGGGCTTGATTACCAACAATGACGAGACGGCCTACAGGGAGGAGATGAGGGCACTCGCGGTGTGGTGTCAGGAAAATAACCTCTCACTCAACGTCAACAAAACAAAGGAGATGATCGTGGACTTCAGGAAACAGCAGAGGCAGCACCCCCTATTGACGGGATAGCAGTGTAGAAAGTGTAAAGTTTTAAGTTCCTCGGCATACACATCACAGACCAACTGAAATGGTCCACCCACACAGACAGTGTGGTGAAGAAGGCTCAAGAGCGCCTCTTCAACCTCAGGAGGCTGAATAAATGTGGCTTGACACCCAAAACCCTGGCAAACTTTTACAGATGCACAATCGAGAGCATCCTGTCGGGCTGTATCACCGCCTGGTGCGACAACTGCTCCGCCCTCAACCGCAAAGCTCTCCAGAGGGTCGTGCGGTCTGCACAACGCATCACCGGGGGCAAACTACCTGCCCTCCATGACACCTACAGCACCCAATGTCACAGGAAGGCCAAAAAGATCATCAAGGACAACAACCACCCGAGCCACTGCCTGTTCACACCGCTACCATCCAGAAGGTGAGGTCAGTACAGGTGCATCAAAGCTGGGACCGAGAGACTGAAAAACATCTATCTCAAGGCCATCAGACTGTTAAACAGCAATCACTAACTCAGAGAAGCTGCTGCCTAAACTAAGACCCAATCACTGGCCACTTTAATAAATTAAACACTAGTCACTTTAAACAATGCCACTTTAAATAATTCCACTTTAATATTGTTTACATATCTTACAATACTCATATCATATGTATATACTGTATTTTATACCACCTATTGCACCTTGCCTATGCAGGTCGGCCATCGCTCATCCATATATTTATATGTACATATTCTCATTCACCCCTTTAGATGTGTGCATATTAGGTAGTTGTGGAATTGTTAGATTACTTGTTAGATTTTACTGCACTGTCGGAACTAGAAGCACAAGCATTTTGCTACCCTCGCATTAACATCTGCTAACCACGTGTATGTGACAAATAAAATTAGATTTGATACTGTTTGTTTTGTGAAGCTTGCATTCAATTGCCCCTCCCTGTTGCACACAGCAGGCTTCCATTCCCCCTGTCACAAGGATATTTATGACTGATTTAAGATGAAGTCTTCGATACTGTTGGGGAACCTTGTTTTTGCTCTTGAGATGGAAAAACGCGTATTTTTTAAGGTGAATATGTGCTCTTTATGGCAGAATCTTAAAATTATTTTTTGATTAAGGTACTCTACTCAAAAGGCTTAATTGGTGGAACGACACAATTGTCCATTATGCTCGAAATTACCCACATCAGCTTTGTTTGTTTTCTGTATAAAATATAAATATGTGACTTCTTTCCAAACTTTCAGAACTAGAGACAGAGTAATGTATTAAATTGCATATAAGGTATGTAGGCTATATCATTACATGAACTCAATCAAGGACACAACGAGACAATGACTAGTGAATAAATAACCTGCGTTATTAAAGCACCCAGCCCACCTGAGTTGAAGAGCACGGCTCCCTTGAGGTAGGCATATTCCTTGGTACTGATGTCTAAACCCCAACACTTTTTCAGGAACGCTTTGATGCCCTGGATATCCGCGAGAGAGACACCGGGTGTTCCCGCGCTCTGCTCCGGCTCAACCTGTCTGTCCATTAAGCCGCCTTGGCTGACACAGCCGCCGGTCAGGATCCGCTGCAACATGCTAGGTTCCGCGGTCTCCGTGGTCTCGAAGTCCACCCGATCCTGCGCGAGGCCCAGCACAAGCAGCGGCACCCAGCCGTTCCGAACGAGCAGCAGCTGGTCATCCTCGGGAAGCTCGCGGAAACACGGCACGTTCTTTACAAATCGCAGAGTCTTCATGAGGACCGCCGATGCGGCTTTGCAGGTCACCTGGGGGGACCGGAGAGACCCCCGTCGCAGCGAGGAACCGCAAGAGCAAGCCTGTTGCTGCCTAAGCTCGAACCTCGAAGAAGAGGAGCAGGAGGAGACCTTGAGCACTTGGTGCTGCTGTCTGTGTTGTGGTTGTGATGTTGGTTCCTCGGTGGTCGTGAGGCTGTCGTTCTTCAGTATGTTGTACAGGATGCTGTTGTTGTTGTTTTGCCCCCCGGCGCCCTGACAATGACAGCCCTCCAGAGTGGCCATGGCCAGTGGCGCGCTTACATCCAGAGAGGGGGAGGGTGTTTTTTGGCCCCTATTACCCCCGCGCGAACAGCAGCACATTTATACTAGCTCCCGTCTGTCCTCGATCTTTGAGGACTTGTTGTTTAGACTTTTTACATATTCCACCTCAGAGACGCCTCCCACTCACTCACTCATGCTCTCTCTCTCCCCCTTTCTCCCTGTGCTGCTCCAGTCCTCCCCAGTACGTGCACCCAGAGGAAGCCAGCTGCTGCAAGATGAATAGTAAGTTCATTCCAGTATCATAAAATAACATGTTAAGCAGCATCACCCCTTCAGTTAGTTTAAAATAGCCTATACGGAAAAGGACAAACGGTACCTCAGGGCATGCCAATTATATCACACAAGGAGGCAGACAGAGAGACTGGGGGGCAGACAGACTGACCAATTCTATACCCTTGAGGTTATCCAGTTATTTTTGGACACAACGGTATATATTTATCCCACTATCCCAAAAGCAAAACAAATATTCATACTTGTTGTATGTCTGTGAGTGTGTCTGTGTGTGCACACTTGTGTTTGTGTGTGTGAGAGAGATACTCTATTCTTAGGATTTTGCCTTGACTCCCTCACAGCACCGTTAATCAGCTGTTAGCTGGTAAAGAAAAGGCCAGAGACAGAGCTGAAGGCTTAATTATTTTAGGGAGAATTTATCTGATTTTCTATGTGAACAGGAGCAGAGAGAGCAGCACTGGGAAGGTCTGGCGCTAACCTTGACTCGGACACACTGTTATCGATTTAACCGTGAAAACTGGAACGCTTGAATTATGATGTCATGACTCAACGCTCACCGCACATCTGTCACCAGGGGTGGGGGGGGTGGACTAACCTGGAGGAAGGAAGATAGAGGAGGAGGGGGAGGCAATATTCAGGAAGAATGTTTTTCTCTCAGATTGTATTATGGGACAAGACTGAGGGGGGAGGGAGAGATGGATAGATAGATAGAGAGGACAGAGAGAAAGACACATAGGGGGCATCAAGTATAGGAAAGGTTGTAAGTGCATGAGCCTTGAGACTACATTTGGTAGTCCAGGGGAGAGCCTGAACAAAGACTTCCACACTGCCTCTACTGTATAGTGTTTAGAAAAGGTTGTTTTGGGCTTGGAGAAATGACTGGCATTGAGTGACTAGCCGTATTCATAAACAGGGGAGAGAGACCTCATTCTACTCTGTGTGCTCCAAGAACCCAAGACAGGAAGAGAAACTGACCGCAGCTTCAGAACATTAAACAGAGAGAGAATGGCTTTCTATTGATACACAGCAGCAGGAAAATAGAGATGTTTTACATGTTTATATTCAAGGTCGAGCTGGGATAAAGAACCAGAGCAAAGGCTGTCTCCTCCGCTCTCCTCTCCAACCCTATCAAACCCTCTCCAACCCTCCCCTCTCCTCTTCAACCCTCTCAAACCCTCTCCTCCTCTCCAACCTTCTCCTCTCCTCTCCAACCCTCTCAAACCCTCTTCAACCCTCCCTTCTCCTCTTCAACCCTCTCAAACCCTCTCCAACCCTCTCCTCCTCTCCAACCTTCTCCTCTCCTATCCAACCCTCTCCTCCTCTCCAACCTTCTCCTCTCCTATCCAACCCTCTCGTCTCCAACCCTCTCCTCCTCTCCAACGCTCTCCAACCCTCCCCTCTCCTCTTCAACCCTCTCAAACCCTCTCCAACCCACTCCTCTCCAACTCTCTCCTCCTCTCCAACCCTCTCCTCCTCTCCAATCTTCTCCTCTCCTATCCAACCCTCTCGTCTCCAACCCTCTCCTCCTTTCCAACGCTCTCCAACCCTCTATCCTCTTCAATCCTCTCCAACCCTCTCCTTCTTCTCTCTTCAATACTCTCCAACCCTCTCCTCCTCTCCAATCCTCTCCTCTTCTCCAACCCTCTCCTCTCCATCCCTCGCCTCCAACCCTCTCCTCTCCACCTATCCAACCCTCTCCTCCTCTCCTCGCCTCTCCAACACTCCCCTCTGCTCTCTTTGCCTCTCAGGTAATACAAATTATTCTCATTCTGTCATAGTCTTCTATTCCTCTACTTGTTAATCTGGTTATGGTAATGAGGATGGAAGGCGAATTCAGGCCCCTACCCATGAATTGTGATTTTGCCTCAGAAGTCAGTTTCTTTAATGCCACAGAAAAGGGCCAATCGTTTTCCACCCACTGCAAAGACAGAAAGGCACTCATGTTTTACTGTACTGTTTTGAATGTTCATATGAGTGAGAGTGCAAAACAGAATATTGCTGGTTTGGAAGCTGTTAATGTCAGGTAACAGTTAAAGCTACTGTGCCAGATTGGCAGCAGATTTATAGCCTTAGATTTATAATCATGATCTCATACTTTGGCTGGGCTATGGCTGGGCAGGGCTTAGCGGGAGAGGTTTGGAGGGGAGTCGAGGAAAGGGGTTGTGAAAGGAGAGGGTGGGAGAGCAGAGGGTGGGTGAGAGGAGTGGAAGGCATGGGTAAGGAGAGAAAAGAAGACGAGGAGGAGGAAAGGAGAGGAGATCGGAGAGAGTGATATCACCCTCTTAGGTCCAGTTTGTCCTCTCCTGTCTGTGTGTGATGTGATCCAGACTGTCTCTCTGGGCCTAGATCTGCTGGTCCCCTTCCCAGTAAAACATGGGTCAGCATACCCCTGTACTACCCACCAACATCGTGTGTGTGTGTGTGTGTGTGTGTGTGTGTGTGTGTGTGTGTGTGTGTGTGTGTGTGTGTGTGTGTGTGTGTGTGTGTGTGTGTGTGTGTGTGTGTGTGTGTGTGTGTGTGTGTGTGTGTGTGTGTGTGTGTGTGTGTGTGTGTGTGTGTGTGTGTGTACCACCTGCTAAAATAGGAAGGTCACAGACACACCTTGGGTCTCAGTGGCTAAATGTATTTATACATTGCCTTATTATACTTTAACAGAACAATCAACAAGCTCTCGCAGTCTCACGTCAGAATTAGACATTCATCCATGTTTCTCAAATGTCAAATTTCGATGTTGTTTCAAATGTCAAATTTCAAAGTGCTTGGTTACTTCTCTGCATCATGCCAAGGTTAAGTTTAAGCACTAACTCCGTATTCTTAAGGATAGACATTAACTCTGAATTTTTAAGGTTTGGAATAAGCTGTAAACTATAAATATCAAAGACAATTTTCTATCGCTGCATTCGAACATGCAATCTTTGGCCCTGGGCGGCAGTTTCTTTTGTTTTTTACCTCTATATTCTTGCTGGAAAGTTTGATAGCTAACATTGGGTTAATGCCGAAGACACATTTCAGTTGAATGCATTCAGTCGGAAAACTGACTAGGTATCCCCCTTTCCCTTTCTAATGTTAGCGCTGCTAACTAGCTAAACTCTTATGTGGACGCCTCCGTCTAGTTCCCAAGAACAGCAGACCGGTAAGTCAACTTTTCTTTTGAACTTTGTAATCATCTCTAAAGTTGTTTTACCTGCAATCATACTAATTACCTAAATGTTAAGTTAAAAACCCTGATGATGTAATTCGAAGTTTCTTTGTAGCTAGCTAGCTAGCTAGCTAAGCTATCACTAGCTCGCTACTGTAGGTGGTTAATGTGGTCTACTGTAGGTTACAGTATCATTACTGCGTTACTGAATGGCAAAAATATAGCCTTGGCACTGCTAGTCAGCTAGTTGGTTGATATGGGGTAGTGTAAGCTACAGTACAAAATTGCTAAATGATAACAACATGGCTTTGTCACTAGCTAGTAGTTGGTTGATGGGGTAGAGTAGAGTAGGCTACAATACAGCAACAGTAGCCTTCCATAGTGTTCTGTTATTTGTTGGGTCTGGAAATAGTTAAATTACTCAACATTATAGAGAGATCACATAATCATGCAGCTGTGAAGGTGTCACATTGTCTTTATCCATACCATAGCTGATGCGATGAATATGCCTTCTATTTGAGAGCTCTATGCCAGGTCTCCCTTGAAAAAAAAAATGTTATGTTGCCTTGGTAAAATATTCTAAAGTTTGTGTGTACTCTCACAAGGTAGAACTGTGCGGTTCAGTGGCAGATTTTCAAAAGAAAATAGACATATATACAGTTGAAGTCGGAAGTTTACATATACTTAGGTTGAAGTCATTAAAACTCGTTTTTCAACCATTCAACAAATGTCTTGGTAACAAACTATAGTTTTGGCAAGTCGGTTAGGACATCTACTTTGTGCATGACACAAGTAATTTTTCCAACAATTGTTTACAGACAGATTATTTCACTTATAACTGACTGTATCACAATTCCAGTGGATCAGAAGTTTACATACACAAAGTTGACTGTGCCTTTAAACAGCTTGGAAAATTCCAGAAAAAATATGTCATGGCTTGAGAAGCTTCTGATAGGCTAATTGACATAATTTGAGTCAATTGGAGGTGTACCTGCGAATGTATTTCGAGGCCTACCTTAAAACTCAGTGCCTCTTTTCTTGACATCATGGGAAAATCAAAAGAAATCAGCCAAGAACTCAGAAAGAATTGTAGACCTCCACAAGTCTGGTTCATGCTTGGGAGCAATTTCCAAACTAGGGGACCACGTAGCCATCATACCGCTCAGGAAGGAGATGAGTTCTGTCTCCTAGAGATCTCGTACTTTGGTGCGAAAAGTGCAAATCAATCCCAGAACAACAGCAAAGGACCTTGTGAAGATGCTGGAGGAAACAGGTACAAAAGTATCTACATCCACAGTAAAACGAGTCCTATATCGACATAACCTGAAAGGCCGCTCAGCAAGGAAGAAGCCACTGCTCCAAAACCGGCATTAAAAAAAGGCAGACTACGGTTTGCAACTGCACATGGGGACAAAGATCGTACTATTTGGAGAAATGTCCTCTGGTCTGATGAAACATAAATAGAACTGTTTGACCATCGTTATGTTTGGAGGAAGAAAGGGGAGGCTTGCAAGCTGAAGAACACCATCCCTTCAGTGAAGCACGGGGGTGGCAGAATCATGTTGTGGGGATGCTTTGCTGCAGGAGGGACTGGTGCATTTCACAAAATAGATGGCATCATGAGGTAGGAAAATTATGTGGACTTATTGAAGCAACATCTCAAGACATCAGTCAGGAAGTTAAAGCTTGGTCGCAAATGGGTCTTCCAAATGGACAATGACCCCAAGCATACTTCCAAAGTTGTGGCAAAATGGCTTAAGGACAACAAAGTCAAGGTATTTGAGTAGCCATCACAAAGCCCTGACCTCAATGCTGTAGAAAATGTGTGGACAGAACTGAAAAAGCGTGTGTGAGCAAGGAGGCCAACAAACCTGACTCAGTTACACCAGCTCTGTCAGGAGGAATGGGCAAAAATTCACCCAATTTATTGTGGGAAGCTTGTGGAAGGCTACCCGAAACGTTTGACCCAAGTTCAACAATTTAAAGGCAATGCTACCAAATACTAATTGAGTGTATGTACACTTCTGACCCACTGGGAATGTGATGAAAGAAATATAAGCTGAACTAAATCATTCTCTCAACTATTATTCTGCCATTTCACATTCTTTGTAAAGTGGTGATCCTAGCTGACCTAAGAAAGGGAATTTTAACTTGGATTAAATGTCAGGAATTGTGAAAAACTGAGTTTAAATGTATTTGGCTAAGGTGTATGTAAACTTCCAACTTCAACTGTATACTGTGGCTTCAGGAAGAAGAAGACCCAAGAAGACTTGAGTCTGTAATCGCTGCCAAAGGGTTTTAAAGAAAGTATTGAGTAAAGGGTCTGAATACTTATGTGACGTTATATTTCTGTTTTTTATTTGTAATATATTGCCAAAAATTATAAAAACTTGTTTTTACTTTGTCATTATGAGGTATTGTGTGTTGATTGATCAATTTAAAAACTTTTTTTTTAGAATGAATCAAATCAAATTTTATTTGTCACATGTGCCATAATACAACAGATGTAGTAGACCTTACAGTGAAATGCTTACTTACAAGCCCTTTTAACCAACAATGCTTAAAAAAGTTCATACATAAAAAATAAAAAATACAGCCTGGTATAGAGGTGTATAGAGGTCCTGGATGGACCCTCTGTAATGCCTTGCAGTCGGAGGTCAAGCAGTTGCCATATCAGGCAGTCATGCAACCACCTTTTGAGGATCTGAGGACCGATGCCAAATCTTTTCAGTCTCCTCAGGGGGAATAGGCTTTGTCGTGCCCGCTTAGTCGTGCCTGTCTTAGTGTGTTTGGACCATGATAATTTGTTGGTGATGTGGACACCAAGGAACTTGAAACTCTCGACCCGCGCCACTACAGCCCCATCGATGTTAATGGGAGCCTGTTCGAACTGCCTTTTCCAGTTTTCCACGATCAGCTCCTTTGTCTTGGGGCAAAAAAGTATTTAGTCAGCCACCAATTGTGCAAGTTCTCCCGCTTAAAAAGATGAGAGAGGCCTGTAATTTTCATCATAGGTACACTTCAACTATGACAGACAAAATCAGAAAAAAAATCCAGAAAATCACATTGTAGGATTTGTAATGAATTTTTTGCAAATGATGGTGGAAAATAAGTATTTGGTCACCTACAAACAAGCCAGATTTCTGGCTCTCACAGACCTGTAACTTCTTCTTTAAGAGGCTCCTCTGTACTCCACTCGTTACCTGTATTAATGGCACCTGTTTGAACTTGTTATCAGTATAGAAGACACCTGTCCACAACCTCAAACAGTCACACTCCAAACTCCACTATGGCCAAGACCAAAGAGCTGTCAAAGGACACCAGAAACAAAATTGTAGAGCTGTACCAGGCTGGGAAGACTGAATCTGCAGTATGTAAGCAGCTTGGTTTGAAGAAATCAACTGTGGGAGCAATTATTAGGAAATGGAAGACATACAAGACCACTGATAATCTCCCTCGATCTGGGGCTCCACGTAAGATCTGACCCCGTGGGGTCAAAATGATCACAAGAACGGTGAGCAAAAATCCCAGAACTACACGGGGGGGACCTAGTGAATGACCTGCAGAGAGCTGGGACCAAAGTAACAAAGCCTACCATCAGTAACACACTACGCCGCCAGGGACTCAAATCCTGCAGTGCCAGACGTGTCCCCCTGCTTAAGCCAGTACATGTCCAGGCTCGTCTGACGTTTGCTAGAGAGCATTTGGATGATCCAGAAGAAGATTGGGAGAATGTCATATGGTCAGATGAAACCAAAATAGAACGTTTTGGTAAAAACTCAACTCGTCGTGTTTGGAGGACAAAGAATGCTGAGTTGCATCCAAAGTCTTTCAGCATGATAATGATCCCAAACACACCGCCTGGGCAACGAAGGAGTGGCTTTGTAAGAAGCATTTCAAGGTCCTGGAGTGGCCTAGCCAGTCTCCAGATCTCAACCCCATAGAAAATCTTTGGAGGGAGTTGAAAGTCCGTGTTCCCCAACAACAGCCCCAAAACATCACTGCTCTAGAGGAGATCTGCATGGATGAATGGGCCAAAATACCAGCAACAGTGTGTGAAAACCTTGTGAAGACTTAGAGAAAACTTTGACCTCTGTCATTGCCAACAAAGGGTATATAACAAAGTATTGAGATAAACTTTTGTTATTGACCAAATACTTATTTTCCACCATAATTGGCAAATAAATAAATAAATCACACACATTAGACCAAATGTAAATCAATTTATTTGAGGATTGTGTGCAATAAAGTACATTCCCAATTAAAGCAACAGTTTGGTTTATTAGATGTTTCTCTAATTATAATGAATAACCAAAAGGAAATCGGTAGACCTGCAACCCTCTGGGAGTCTGTGCAGGTTTTGTAATTTGGAGCTGAAGCAGGGCCCCAACTGCCCTAACATATGTACAGGGTTCCCAGGAGTGGCAGGCAAAACAAGAAACGTCCTGTCACTGTCAACTGTGTTCATTTTCAGCAAACTTAACATGTGTAAATGTTTGTATGAACATAACAAGATTCAACAACTGAGACATAAACTGAACAAGTTCCACAGACATGTGACTAACAGAAATTGAATAATGTGTCCCTGAAGAAAGTGGGTGTCAAAATTAAAGTAACAGTCAGTATCTGGTGTGGCCACCAGCTGCATTAAGTACTGCAGTGCATCTCCTCCTCATGGACTGCACCAGAGTTGCCAGTTCTTGCTGCGAAATGTTACCCCACTCTTCCACCAAGAAACCTGCAAGTTCTGGGGGGAATGGCCCTAGCCCTCACCCTCTGATCCAACAGGTTCCACTCATGCTCAATGGGATTGAGATCCGGGCTCTTCGCTGGCCGTAGCAGAACACTGACATTCCTGTCTTGCAGGAAATCACACAGAACGAGCAGTATGGCTGGTGGCATTGTCATGCTGCAGGGTCATTTCAGGATGAGCCTGCAGGAAGGGTACCACATGAGGGAAGAGGATGTCTCCCCTGTAACGCATAGAGTTGAGATTGCCTGCAATGACAACAAGCCCAGTCCGATGATGCTGTGACACACAGCCCCAGACCATGACGGACCCTCCACCCCCAAATCGATCCCACTCCAGAGTACAAGCCTCGGTGTAACGCTCATTCCTTCGACGATAAACGCGAATCCGACCATCACCCCTGCTGAGACAAAACCGCGGCTCGTCAGTGAACATCACTTTTTGCCAGTCCTGTCTGGTCCAGCGATGGTGGGTTTGTGCCCATAGGCGACGTTGTTGCCGGTGATGTCTGGTGAGCACATGCCTTACAACAGGCCTACACGCCCTCAGTCCAGCCTCTCTCAGCCTATTGCGGACAGTCTGAGCACTGATGGAGGGATTGTGCGTTCCTGGTGTAACTTGGGCAGTTGTTGTTGCTATCATGATCATGTATATGTTTTTGGTCTTTGTTCTTTGTTATAGAGCCAAAAAGATTGGAGAAGTGGTTTACCCATACATCTCCATTTTGGATAGATAATTCTTTGTGTTGTTGTTTGTTTAGTGTTTTCCAATTTTTCCAGAAGTGGTTAGAGTCTATGGATTCTTCAATTACATTGAGCTGATTTCTGACATGCTGTTCCTTCTTTTTCCGTAGTGTATTTCAGTATTGTTTTAGTGATTCGCCATACTGAAGGCGTAGACTCAGGTTTTCCGGGTCTCTATGTTTTTGGTTGGACAGGTTTCTCAATTTCTTTCTTAGATTTTTTGCATTCTTCATCAAACCATTTGTCATTGTTGTTAATTTTCTTCGGTTTTCTATTTTAGTTTTTTAGATTTGATAGGTAAGCTGAGAGGTCAAATATACTGTTGTTATATTTTATATTTTCTACTGCCAAGTTTACACCTTCACTATTGCAGTGGAACGTTTTACCCAGGAAATTGTCTAGAAGGGATTGAATTTGTGGTTGCCTAATTGTTTTTTGGTAGGTTTCCAAACTGCATTCCTTCCATCTATAGCATTTCTTAATGTTACTCAGTTCCTTTGGCTTTGATGCGTCATGACTGAGTATTGCTCTGTTCAAGTAGACTGTGATTTTGCTGTGGTCTGATAGGGATGTCAGTGTGCTGACTGTGAACGCTCTGAAAGACTCTGGGTTGAGGTCAGTGAAAAAGTAGTCTACAGTACTACTGCCAAGAGATGAGCTATAGGTGTACCTACCATAAGAGTCCCCTCGAAGCCTACCATTAACTATGTACATACCCAGCTTGCGACAGAGCTGCAGGAGTTGTGACCCGTTTTTGTTGGTTTTGTTGTCACAGTTGTGCCTAGGGGGCATATGGGGGAGGGAATGCTGTCACCTGCAGGCAGGTGTTTGTCCCCGTGTGCTGAGGGTGTCGGGTTCTTGTCCGGTTCTGGCATTTAGGTCGCCACAGACTAGTACAAGTCCCTGGGCCTGGAAATTTCCCCCTCCAGGATGGAGAAGCTGTCTTCATTAAAGTATGGGGGTTCTAGTGGGGGGATATAGGTAGCACACAGGAGGACATTTTTCTCTGTTAAGATCATTTCCTTTTTAATTTCTAGCCAAATGTAAAATGTTCCTGTTTTGATTAATTTAATGGAGTGAGTTAGGTCTGCTCTTTACCAAATTAGCATACCCCCTGAGTCCCTTCCCTGTTTCACACCTGGTAGTTTGGTGGATGGGACTACCAGCTCTCTGTAACCTAGAGGGCAACCAGTGGGTCCGTCTCCTCTATACCAGGTTTCTTGCAGGATGACAATGTCTTTATTACCGATTTCTTTGGTGAAGTCCAGATTCCTGCTCTTTAGGCCAAAGGCAGATGACCTCAGACCTTGGATATTCCAGGATGATATAGTGAAGGCTGTGTTCCATAATGGCCTCTCTCCTCTCTCTCGCTCTCTCTCACACACACAGTCTCTTATCTCTCTCTCTCTCTCTCTCTCTCTTTCATTACGGTTAGAAACGTCTTGACCTTTGAACCAGAGGCAGATGCTTACGCTAATCCACCATCCCGTCCACAACACCCTAGCAAAGCCAAAGTCTACCTGAAGGTAACAGCACCTATTGTTGTTTCCACGTCATCACCTGACGTCCTCAGACATAGATGGACGTCGAATACTGACTTGTATCACGGGAGACCTGGCTGAGAACAGCAAACCTCACTACATTTGTTGATGATCGGCTGTGCAATTATGATTGGCTTGTCATTGTATGTCTGGGATTGTGTCAACTACTACAGATGAGTAGTTTCTCTTGATTCCAAATATACAGAGACATTCACACAAACATGCGCACACACGCACGCACGCACGCACGCACACACACACACACACACACACACACACACACACACACACACCTATCTGATGTGCAGTGGTGCCAGTAATTGGTGTAACAGACAGACAGACAGACAGACAGACAGACAGACAGACAGACAGACAGACAGACAGAGTCAGACAGCATCAGGCACACTGCAGCCCTCTATCTCACACACATTAAGAAAAAGGTCATTGTCAAAGACAGGAGCCACAGAGAGAGAGAGCGAGAGTTTGAGAGGGGGAGAAAGAGAGGGAGAGAGAGGTTGAGAGGGGGAGAAAGAGAGAGAGAGAGAGGTTGGGAGGGGGAGAAAGAGATTGAGAGGGGGGAAAAGAGAGAGAGAATTTGAATCATTAGATTATATTGTGATGGTAAAAGATGCAAAAGATGTTTGGCCTGAAGTGTACTGTAATTAACCTTTATCTCCTCACTGGCAGTAAAACTATTCCCGTAATGCCTTCTCAATGCATTTTCTGAATGAAATGTATGACTGAAACAATATCTTTCAATCTCCCGTAATGAGCTTGGTACAAGTTATCAACCCCAACAAGTGTGCATATCTTGTGTTAGTTTTCAATGCCAGCTCTGACCCGATTCAGTCCAGTGACAGACATGGTAGACATGTTTGTTGTGACTATGGTTTCAAAATTCCGAGAATGTTCAATAAATTCCCTGGTTTCCCAGAAATCCTGGTTGGAGGTTCTGGATGTCCTTCATATTCCCTTCTGATTCCCAGAAACCTCCAACCGGGATTTCGGGAAAACCATTGAATGGAAAATTCACAGAATTTTGCAACCCTAGTTGTTCTGTCTAATTTGATTCAAAGAAACATCTGCTGGCTAATATAACTGTACACTCTGAACTACTAGGGAACTGCATCACCATGAGTGTGTACAAGCACACAAATGGTTTCAATAATGGTGTGTTTTTTCAGTAATTGACTTTGTGTGCATGTGTGTGTGTTTTGCAGTAGTAAGCATTTCCTGGAAGCTGAATCACAGCAAAAGACTGAGCTCCAGGGATTCCATGACCCAAGCAGACAGGACTTTGGCACAATTCAGCCTCTCCGGCCTTGGAGAACTAGGGCTGGATTCAATCCGTATCTGTTTTAAAATGTAAAGGTAATTTCTGATTGAGCTGACATGGTTTACCGTATACGCAGTCTGCACGAATGCGGGAACATCATTTAAACTTCAATCGATACTTGGGCAATACGGATTGAATCCAGACCCTGGAGAGAAACACAAGGTTTTAATAAACACTTGGATGTGGACACAGAAACACACATACACACAATTTTATGAGAACACATGCATAGACAACTGTTGTGGGATTCAAGGTTTTGTGTTGAATGGTTCTGCTGGAGAAGGATTGTGTTGCTTTTGCTTGTTGATGTGTTGTGCTCGCTTCAGACGGTTGCCGTGGCGACTGCCTCCATTTGCTCCTCTCTGTGTCTGAGTTCATAAAGGACTGTGGCCTTGTCTACACAAGAGTTACAAATTGAATATTGCACTCAAGGACTCCGGTCTCTAACTTTGTGTGTGTGTGTGTGTGTGTGTGTGTGTGTGTGTGTGTGTGTGTGTGTGTGTGTGTGTGTGTGTGTGTGTGTGTGTGTGTGTGTGTGTGTGTGTGTGTGTGTGTGTGTGTGTGTGTGTGTGTGTGTGTGTGTGTGTGTGTGTGTGTGTGTGTGTGTGTGTCACGCAGTAAGTTTTTGGTGGTTTTGGGGACGTTTTTTGATAGATTGCTCTTGCTTTTTATTTATTTTGCTTGTTATTTATTTACAGTACAGTCTCCAATAATTAATGGCCTCTCTCTCTCGCTCTCTTTTTATCATGGAGTCATTATGGGTAGTACCTTATGAATGTGTCTAAGTGACCATTTCATCCCACAACCTCCCACTGAACAAACACAGCACTGCCTACTGTTTATCTACTTTACACACACACACACACACACACACACGTGTTCTCTCCTCCCTCTCCTTCTCACCCTTTTCCTTTCATTCTCTCTCCTCTCTCTCTCCCTGTCCCCCCTCTCTCTCTCCCCCTCTCTCTTTCTCTCTCTCTCCCTCTCTCTCTCCCTGTCCCCCCTCTCTCTCTCTCCCCCTCTCTCTTTCTCTCTCTCTCCCTCTCTCTCTCTCTCTCTCTCCCCCTCTCTCTTTCTCTCTCTCCCCTTCTCTCTTTCTCTCTCTCCCCC